>NC_143259.1:89080885-89386718 GCF_984573655.1 Nuphar pumila
AAATTTCTGAATTAAACTAGTTGCAGTTGGGAACTAGTTTAAGGGAGGGAATGAAGAAAAAGTTTAGGTCTCTGTTAGGGATTCAAATAAGTTTGTTACATTCAGTTTGAATAAGCCCTAATATTTAGGGTACTTGTTTATCTTTATCTTGACTTCTTCCGATTGAACTTATCACGTTGATTAGTTAGCTAGATTTTCTCATTTTGTTAGGCGTGGTGATTCCTAGAATTGGTATGTACTCTTTTATTTTCTATTTCGATTCCTAACACAATCATCATTGCAAAAGATACTATATAATATATTCTGAGAGTTCGTGGGCAGCTGCTACATAGGAGGACCCCCTTTCATCCAAGGGTCAAACTGGAATTTTGTTTCCTTACCTCCCCCGACTTCCCATTGAATACCTTCCATAATAGCCAATGCTCCACTTTGGATCCCCCTTTACACATAAGATACCACCTGGTTCCTTTTAGTCACCCACATGGATTCCTTATTTGAGTACTTAGCTTTCACAAGAAGAATCCATGGGAAGCACTATTGGTGTCCTCAAGTCTCTCAATGTCAACACCCTCCACCCCCCTTCATTCTTAGTTTACACACTTGTTCCCAATTCAAAAGATGTGTGTTTTTGTGATGCACATTATCAACCCAAAGAAAGTTACACATGATTCTTTCCATCTCGTGGATTATCATTGCAGGAAGACGAAAACAACTCATCCAGTACCAGGAAAGAACTCAACACAACTCTACCAAGAAAAACTTTTGCTGCCATTGCCAGGAGCCTTTCGTGCCACGATTCTAGTTTCGCTGGAAACTTCTCCACTAATTTACCTCGCATTTCTTTTTTAAATGCCCCTTTGAACAGTGGAAAGCCCAAGTATGTCACTAGAGTTCCTTAACTTGTCAGCCACTCACATGCTGAATTTGAGCAATTCTTGCTCGAGAGAGATTAAAAGAAACAAATTTGGAATTCTCCTTGCTAACCTTTAGACCCGTTTGTCTCTCAAAGTCCTCCAAGAGTGAGAAAAAATTCCTTATGGTGTACCCCTATCCTGGATGAAAAATAAGGCATCAACATCATAGAAATTATGATGCCATTTGAAGTCTTTCACTTTGACTGGGACTATGCTCCATACTAACAAAAAGTGGTAGGACATAAGATCTCCTTGTCTAATCCCCTTGCAGCTCAAGAACAGAGCACTAGCTTCCCCATTAATAATGACTGCAAACTGAGGAGTCTTGACACATTGGATTATAGTATCTATCCACTTGTCAAAAACAAAAAAACTCAATATGCCCTCCATGAAGCTCCACTCTATTTTGTCATATGACTTTACTAAGTCAGTTTTGAACATAATACAATTATTTTTCCCTGCTGCCATTGAATCTACCATCTCATGGGCCATAAGAATACTATCCTGGATTGATCTCTCTCTCAGGAATGCCATCTGATTAACACTGATTAGTTTTTCCAAAATCCCTCGCATCTTATTCACGCTGATTTTGGTTATGACCTTATACACAAAGTTACATAAACTGATGGGCCTGAATTGGCTAAATTTCTTTGCCCCCTCCACTTTTGGAATTATCACTATGTTGGTGTGGTTAATTCTTTTTATCATCTTCCTAGTTTTGAAGAAATTCATCACAGTCTTGTATGTCTCCTCCCACTATATACCAATATTTCTGGAAGAAAAGTCCAGAAAACCCATCAGGGCCAGAGGCACTCTCTAGGCCAAGCTCCAACACCGTTTTGTATATCTCCTCTAACTTAACATCTGCATGCCATTCTCTTTCAAAGATCCTAGAACTTGGGAAATCCTGTACCCCTTTCCCAAGCTAACTCATCCCCAGAAAAAAGTACTGAAATAAGCAATTGTCTCCCTTTTTATTGCCTATTTATCTTTGGTGTCCTGTCCTCCCTAAAGATGTGACCAATATTTTTTTCATCATATTCCTGTAGAACATGGCAAGAAAATATGGAGAAACATCTACATCAACAACCAAACACAAATATGCACAAGCCTATTAAATGCTCTTCAAACAAAGAAAAAGTTCAGAATAAAATAAAACAATATATATATATATATATATATATATATATATATATTGTTTGTATAGAACTCACCTTTCGGTTTCATTAAGAAAGTTGATGCAAAAAGATACATCTTTGTCAAAATGCAGCATTTTTTTTCTCCAAAAATCGTTGCAAGTAGAGCAAAAAATGTTAAAGGGTTCTAGAGGAAATAGGGTTAGGGTTTTTTCCATAAACAAACAAGAAAAAGAAACAATGAACAAAAATGACTTTATATATGATTCAACAAACATACAAATATAAGAAAATTTGCATGCTAAAAATTTATGCAAATCACTCCATATTTGTAGATCTCCTTGAAGATCAGTTACTTAAAAGATATTTGCACTATTTTATGCAAACTTCACATTATATATGCAAATTTAATAAAATATTTATGAAGATTCGACATATTTCAATTACAGAAAGTTCACAGATTTAGTTATGCAAACTTTGTAATATATATGCACATTCATTAGAATATTTTCAAAGTTACAACAAGTTTCACTTACAGGAAGTTTACAAATTTGGTTAAGTGAACTTCGTACTATATATGAAAATTTAGTAGAATATTTGCGAAGTTTAGAAATATTGTTGACCATCACATTAGAGGACATGACATGAATCATCAGAAGTAATAAATTTCATAATTATAAACAAATAAACAAAAAATCACTATTTTTATGGTTAATTCAGCAAGATAAGATTTAGGACCAGATTGAAAAGAGAAAGAAGACCCCAAAAAAAGAAGAGAAAAAAGAAAACCCTTGGTGTCTTACCTGATGAAGAGGAATTTACCCGATCACCCATCCTCAGTTGATCGGCCACGGCCAGGGACGGGAAACCCGCTTCGACGACGAAAACATGAGGAGCTTCTGAAGGCCTTCATTCGCATCGATCCCGAACCCTCCTCCCTTCCTCCCGCCAAAGAACCAAAAAAATTAGTTTTTTTTAAATGCTGAATTACTTATGCATTTCTTTATTGCACTAGAAAAATTTTATTATACTGGCATAATAAATTTGCACCAGCATAACTCACCTTTTCACTGGCGCTAAGTAAAATTACGCCACTAAAAAGGCTTTTTTATTGGTGTGTCAACAAGAACACGCCCGTAAAAGAGGTTTTTCTTGTAGTGACAGTTCTACTACCCAACAAATGCTCATATAACTTACATAACATACCAAGGTTTTGACTTTTCAATTTTCATTTATACAATGTTTTCAACCACCATTATTTATTCAATGTCATCAGTGACTTGATCCTCTCCTATCGTTTCTAAGTCTTGCTCAACATACATGGTATAATCAACATTATCGATATCATTCGATTCTCTATTGTCTATGTGATTGCTACTACCACTAATTGACTACTCTCTTGCATAAATTAAATCAAAATTCATCGTATCTATCACTTTCTTTGCTTCTATGCATCAAGAAAAATAAATAAAATAAACAAAAATGACTATATAATGATTCAACAAGCACACAATGTAAGAAAATTAGCATGCCAAAAATTTGCACAGATCATTTCATATTTGTGAATCTACTTGAGGATACAAAGGAGATCCACACTATTCTATGCAAAGTTTGTACTTTATATGTGAATTTAGTATAATATTTGTGAAGTTTCGATAGGTTTAAGTTACAATAAGTTCGCGAAATTGGTTATGTGAACTTTGTTCTATATATGTGAATTTAATAAAATATTTATGATATTACGATAGGTTTCAGTTACAAGAAGTTTGCAGATTCAGTTATGTGAACTTCATGCTATATATGCAAATTTAATGAAATATTTGTGAAGTTTAGAATTGATTCAATTACAAGAAGTTTGCATATTTGGCTATGCAAACTTCACACTCCATATCCGAAGTTAGTTTGCAAAGTTTTGATAGATTTCAGTTACAAGAAGTTTGCAGATATGGTTATGCGAACTTTGTACTATATATGAGAATTTAATAAAATATTTGTGAAGTTATGGCATATTTCAGTTATAGAGAGTTCATAGATTTAGTTATGCGAACTTCATACTATATATGTGAATTTAGTAGAATATTTGGGAAGTTTCTACAGGTTTCAGTTACAAGAAGTTTATATATATGGTTATGCGAACTTCATACTATATATACAAATTTAGTTGAATATTTGTGAAGTTTCTATAGGTTTCAATTACATGAAGTTTGCATATTTAGTTATGCAAACTTCATACTATATATGAAAATTTAGTAGAATATGTGCTAAGCTTCAACAAGCTTCAATTATAAAAAGTTCGCAGATATGGTTATACAAATTTTATGAGATACAAAAAATAGAAAATGTGTAAATCTATCTTGTAGTGAGAGTTTGTAATACCTAGATAGTGTACCGATATATCGCATGAAATTCAAGAGATTCGCTTTTGCAAAGGGTAAAATAGTTCAAAAGAAGTCAAACATTTATGAATTTAGATATGGGGCGGATTTTGAAAATTACAGAGTATTTAAAAAATATGTCAATTTTGTCATACAATACATTCATTTTTCATATAAAAACATGCATATGTGCCTTAATCAGATCATTCAATAGCTGATTTCCACTAAGCAAAACATGTAAATCACATCTTTAAGGTTAGCTTAATGAAAACCAACCAAGAGTGAGAGAGAGAAGCGTTATTACCTCATGTCTGCCATTACCAAATGTTATCACACAAGTATTTGAATCCAAGTTCAAGCAACTGATAAACTAATAATGGGTTTCCATTTTTAGTTTGGATCCCTCCACGGGTAGCCATATGATTAATTTTAATATAAAGAGCCTCTGCATCACAAAAAAATGGGAGCAATTGTTAGGGTTTCTTATGGCTATATAAAATGGTGATTATGGCAATCAAATGTTGACAATAATGCATATTTTAATTCTCTTGACAAAATTCTGAAAAAATGAGTAGAATAGCTGGTTCATTTGCAAGGGTTTTCTAGTCAATTTTACTTTTTCATTACAAAACATTGTATGAAAATTTTGAGACCACCTTTTGTAATGACCCCAACTCAACCACGTTGAAAAGTGATTTTTTTTTAAACAATTGCGAAAACCAAAGCCCAAGGATCTGGGGCCTCACAGACTTAACCAAATTCCAAACCACAAGAGATGTTTACATTAAACCAACTAATCAAAATAATTAACTTTATTAATTAAATATCAATGTCTGAGAACATAAGTAAATTAAAGTTTAAAATCCTAGAGCTACATTATCCAATAATAACAGAAGTAGGTCATGCAGTCTCGTAGGCTCCCTGTGGAATTTGTCCTCATCACTAAGCTTTAGATCCTGTAAAAAACATAGGAAGTACTGGGTAAGAATCAAAGATTCGTTGTACGAATTTCTCTAAAAATCCAAATAAGTAAGAAAAAGCATAAATCAAATTCATGCAAGTTTTCAGAGAAACATAACTACAACAATCTCATAATTCAATTAACCATTCATGCATTTAACAGTAATTATCATGCAACAACAATATCTCATATGAAACAGAACAAGTAAGAATGCATGAACTAATGCAGAAGAGTAAAAATGTATGATTCAATACACAGGCATGAACAACTTATTAAGTTATTATCAGAGTTCTCTTTTGCATACATGTCTCTATTAAATGCACACAAGTTTAGTTTCACTTTTTATTAAAACTTGCAGATACTCAAAACGGGGATAATAAATTTTTGAAGTTCAAGATACGTTCCCAGTTGTAGCTTAATATACAATTTGTATTTTATTACTGGGTTTCACACTTGTTCTTCGACCGATAACAGAAATCAACACCATCTATTGGGATATTAGAAATCAACATATAATGTCGAGACACCAGGAAAATTAATATCCACTAATGCCACTTTCTTAGTATACCAATAACAACAGTTGCGTCTATAACACCACCTCCAGGCAAAGTAGCTGAAAACTCCCTAAAACCATAGCCGGGAGGTGAACCACCATATCAGATTCAATGGCACAATCACACATGGAGTTTTAGTATCCTCACGGTTTCTCCAAAATCACCATCTAGGATTTCTACACTATGGAAGGGATATCCAAGAAGAAGAAATATTAATTACACTATTTATTTATTTTTATCTTTTTAACAAAAGTCAAATTCTTTACAAAAGAATCATTTTGAAAATCAACATGCAAAACACAACACGAGACCTTGGCCCGCTATAAAATTTAACAGTACAATTAATTCAGAAAGTCAATAATTTCGAATAGATTTTTATAATGCATACAATAAGTCTTAAAGCAACCCATGCTCGTGGCCCACATGGCCTACAATGGTTCACATCTGACCTTCGATGCATCTTATGCAAAAATCCTCAGTGAACATGTAACTACATAATTATTTAAACATGTCTATAACGCACATTCATTAATACACAACATGAATGTATATATAAAATAATTTGCACATGCACATGAACACTTGCTTGCAAGATGCATTTTGCTTTCATGATTCATCTCATGCATAACATCCAAACATGCATATGATCATGTTAATGCAATATTAAAATAACTTCAGAATTTATGTGTTCATGATATGTACATCTATGCCAATATGATATTCAATTTCATGAACATACATAACCGAAAAACACCTTTGCCAATTCGGGCATGCTCATGATATAGAACATAACTACGGAGCCAAGCTATGTGGTCCCTGTACACGGGACATTACTAGCATGCTATTGGCAGCATGTTGTTTATGCGTAAGCATGCAACCAAAGCAGTGGACAACAAACGGTCTTGCACATAAGTGTGCAACACTACCCCGTCCTATAGCAGCCCACATAACACATTCATATAACACATTTAACGACATGATAATAGATCATATAGCAGCAATAAGAACAAATTAATATTCAGTCAAATCAGGACAGCATGCAGAAATTTTTTGACATAATGCTAACATAAATCAAAAATCAAAATTTTAAGGTTGTTTCGATGCCCCCTCATAGGACACCCTTAAACAACCTAATGACATCCATCTCATTGCTAGAAACAAACATGAATAGCCTGTTCTTGACTCACACAAGGGTTGGTTTATGTATCAGGCAAAAAGAAATTGATCTTGATCAAATCAACATTAATGACCTAATCTGTTTTTTTTTTTGGTTATTTCCATTTCCGGCATATCAGCCAACCAAACCACTATTATACAAACTGCTGGATGGGCCTTACACATATAAGTGTAATGGTTAAGTCAAGTTTCGATCTCACAAACTCTTTTTTGAAAATTGATTTGCATAATCAATAGGCCTATAATGGCCTGGATAGATCTAAGCCAAATCTGTCTACAACATGCAACATAGCAGATCGGTTCAGATCTGCATGTGCATACAATAGGTCTGAATCGATACTGTACATGTATGTAATGTAACGCCCCAACTTTTTCATAGTGAAAATTTTGGAGTAAAGTTTTTTTTTTGAAATAGCGGAAGTGCGAAAAACACAAGTCGGGTGCATTACAGGGTAAAAACAGAGAAGTATCAAAAAATATCATTCATTAATTGAAACATTAATGACATTAAGTACATCTCATAACAGAAATGTAAATCTACTACTTAGAGTTCAAACAGGAAACACTGAAAAACTGAGATCTCTTGACTACTTCCAAATGCGACGCCGCGATGCTCCATTTATGCGTTGCCTGAAAAACATTTAAAGCAGAAGGGTCAGACTCTCCTGTCTGCGTAAAAAGCAATGTATTTATATGTGGTGCTCAGTGTCCTATGTACAAATATGTGCAACAACTGCAGATATAACTAGCATGGAAGTTTATATCATTCTAAGAAGATAATTATGATTTCTAATTCCTGATACAGTGCAAAAGATGACTGAACTAAAGGTATATTTATCTACATTAGTACAAGCTGTAAATTCTACAAGTTTCACTAAAGCCAAATCAACAGTATACAATTCTTCAGAGATAAGTTTTCAGTCAACTTAAATTATCTAATGCTCAACTTACTCTTACCCTGTGGGTACGCACAGGCATAGACCTCGTAACGGACCAAGACCATACGGTGAGACACCTAGCTCTCACGAAAACACGAACGTCCACGAAGTACGTACCACCTACCCTCTCTAAGGTAGACCATGGGTCCAGTAACATACACCATCTTTCAGGTGTACCCAGAGCCCGAAGAATCGGGTAACATATACCGTCTTTCAGGTATACCCAGAGTCTCGAAGGTTTTATATTTTATTTTACATTTTCTTTATAACCAAGTGCGAGCTATCGCACTACAAGGGGTCCGGTAACATATACATTCTTTCAGGTATACCCAGAATCCAATATATTTAGTTTATATGTGTATAAATTTTTATTCTTGTTTGTTTGGGTCTAGTAACATACACCATCTTTTAACTGTACCCAGAACCTAGGGAAAACTAGTAACATATACCGTCTTTCAGGTATACCCAGTATCCCATATTTAAGTTATATTATGCATATTTTGTATTTTGTTAAATTCTTAGTGCGAGTCATTGCACCATAGGGGTTTTCCGAAATCCCAACCCACATTCGGGGTGATCTTAGTGTATGCACATTACTCACTAGAAGCCCAATAGGCTACAACCATAATTTCTCAAAATTCTGGTTCAACTTTGTGTCGAGTACTTATACATTTGGCATTTTAAGATTTGTTTATGAGCTCGAGTGTACGTTTCATACCCCCACTAGTTACGCCGCAACATGACATTATCTAACTTTATCATTTCTTAAGTGCTTGTTTGGCACTCCCAACATTTAGCGAAACCACATGTTCATTTTTGAACTCTTATATTGTCCTGAACAAGAAATGATCTTCGTTGTGCAAGTATCTGTACCATGTGTGTTCCATGTATTGGACATAATCCTAAAGTCCATATGTGAATCACATATTTAGTTTACCATCAAAACTATTCCCTTCATAGATATTTCAATTGCATTTCACCTAAAAAGTCTTTAGGAGAACTTTTCTAAAAGAACCCTTCATGAAAATCATTTTAGAAAACTCTTTACTTAATTTTTCAGGTTTATTAGTCAACCAATAGACTCACCGGTAGACCAACCTTTTTGCTTCAAATCTTCTAAGCAAAACGTTATTTTTTATAAAATTAGTCGACCGAAAGTTTTATCAGTCGACCAGACAGAATGTCTGTTTCTGGAAAACTTAGCAGCAGTCAACTGAAGGGTTTATCAGTCGACTGATCATAAAATTAGTCGACCGAAAGTTTTATCCGTCGACCGGACAGAATGTCTATTTTCTGGAAATATTTAACAGCAGTCGACTGAAGGGTTTATCAGTCGACTGATCAGAATGTCTGTTTTCTGGAAATATTTAGCAGCAGTCGACTAAAGGTTTTATCAGTCGACTGATCAGAATGTTTGTTTTCTGGAAAATTTAGCAGCAGTCGACTGAAGGTTTTATCAGTCGATTGAACAAAATATCAGTTTTCTGAAAAATTTAGCAGCAGTCGACTGAAGGTTTTATCAGTCGACTGAACAAAATATCAGTTTTCTGGAAAATTTAGTAGCAGTCGACTGAAGGTTTTATCAGTCGACTGATCATATTATTAGTCGACTAACTATTGTTCCAGTCGACTAATTTTGCCATTTTTCTGTAACTTTTAAAAAAGGGTGTGTCTTTTTATCTTTCAAACATTTTGATCATTCTAAATGGACTGTTTTGCCACCCTTTCATCCTCAATGTATAGAATCTTTCAACTATAAATATGAGTGCATTCCACACTCAAAAACATCAAATCCAATCAAATTACCCAATATGAATGATATATCTTTATTTTACCATGATGTGAAATAGCAAATCACGTATACATAACTTCAGACTTGATTACGACCATTCAATCTACAAAGTATGAAAGATGTATTAAACAAGAAAATACAACCAAACAATAATTTCATGAATAATAATCTGAGATACTTAAGGTTCCACGCCATTCGCCTACTTAAGATTGTTTCAATCTTGAATATGTCATGGCTAACGCCCACACCAAAAATATATGCATTTCCTTACATAGATTCGAATTGTAGGTTTTGATATGAGTACTACCTATCCCCAGGCATAAGAACATAATGCCCTTACAAAGAACACCACAGTGACCCAACATTGGCCAAGGGTGAGAACCATTGGCTGAACCACTACATATTGACCTATTGGCGAGTAGGTGTTTCAGCTCGTGCCACCTCGGTCTCGAGGCCCTAAACGCACCTACATATAGGTGGTGCTTGTCGCGTAAACTCCATGATATTGCAACATAGATGTGCAACAAGGCATCAACCACTTACATACAAATAGCAATGCTCCTTACCTCTTGTTGGAGCGTCAAGCGAACGAAGCAACGCTTCTTCCTTCGTTGGAGTAGCACACTACGTTTTCCAATGGAAGTCCAGTCGTGCAACAATAGAAAACTCCACCACCAACTATAGAGGTCTGATCACCCAAGAGAGAGAGAGAGAGAGAGAGAGAGAGAGAGACGTCTAGTCTAACTCCTTACCAAAAATCTCTCATTTAACTCCTCTATTTAGGGAAAGTTACTAAATTTTCAAAGCATTAAATCTTCACCCTAATCTCACGTTTTTGGTGGGTGATGTCTATTTCCAACAATGCTCCCTCCTCTCACTACAACAAAGCAGTAGATTAGCGACGACCACATTCCGTCGCTAATCCGTCGCTACGCATGTTAGCGACGAATTAGCGACAACGAGGCGACGGTATGCTTACGTCACAAATATTTCGACGCTAACTGGCGACGGATTTATTCCGTCGCTAGGTCTGTCGCTAATTGCGACGGACTAACGAGCGCTATATTCTGTCGCCAATCCGCCAGTACTAAACGGCGACCACGGCTTGGCGACGGATTTACTTTCGTCGCTATGCCGTCACTAGATTTATATGAATAGCGACGGATGGTTCCGTCGCTAATCCGTCGCAAACACGAAAAAAATTAAAAAAAATTTATTTGAAAATTAAATACCGAGAACGATACAATTTATATTTCCTGTAAATAAAAAACAAACCACACAAAAAATTTCATATAACAAGAATCTACAAAAATTAATCGTTCCACCTTAAAATTAACAAGTTTAATTATTTACAATTCAACAATTACAATTAGGAAACATAAAAAAATAGAACTTCTTCAACATAGTTCTCTAATCATCGCCAAGATTTTGTTCGTCTTCTTATTCATTGTCTTTATCTGTCCCTTCAGCTCCACTACGCTGATTATCGCTAGCAGCCTACACAAGAAAAGAACAGTCAATATTGATAAACAAAATATAATGAAATAAATTACACACTATATGTGATTCTATCATGTGCTCATGTGTGATCTAAGGCAATAAAAAAACTCTATATGTGATTCTATCATGCTCATATGTGCTCTAAGGCAGACAAAAAGTTATATATATATGTGATTCTATCATGCTCATATGTGTGCTAAGGCAGTCAAAAAATTGAATATGTGATTATAGCATGTTCATATGTGTTCTAAGGCAGCTAGAAAAACTCTATATGTGATTCTACCATGCTCAGATGTGCTTTAAGGCAGACAAAAAACTATATATGTGATTCAATCATGCTCGTATGTGTGCTAAGGCAGTCAAAAAATTGAATATGTGATTATAGCATGCTCATATGTGCTCTAAGGCAGGCAAAGCAAAAAAATTTATATGTGATTCTATCATAAATGATATGTGTTCTAAGGCAGTAAAAAAACTCTATATGTGATTTGTGCATGCTCATATGTGTTTTAAGGTAGTCAAAAAACTGAATATGTGATTATAACATGCTCATATGTGTTCTTAGGCAGTCAAAAAACTGAATATGTGATTATAACATGCTCATATGTGCTCTAAGGCAGGCAAAAAAACTTTATATGTGATTATAGCATGCTCATATGTGCTCTAAGGCAATAAAAAAACTCTATATGTGATTCTATCATGCTCATATGTGTGCTAAGACAGTCAAAAACTGAATATGTGATTATAACATGCTCATATGTGTTCTTAGGCAGTCAAAAAAATGAATATGTGATTATAGCATGCTCATATGTGTTCTTAGGCAGTCAAAAAAACTTTATATGTGATTCTATCATGCTCATATGTGTTCTAAGGCAGTCAAAAAAACTTTATATGTGATTCTATCATGCTCATATGTGTTCTTAGGCAGTCAAAAAACTGAATATGTGATTATAGCATGCTCATATGTGCTCTAAGGCTGTCAAAAAAACTCTATATGTGATTATAGCATGCTTATATGTGCTCTAAGGCAATAAAAAAACTCTATATGTTATTATAGCATGCTCATATGTGCTCTAAGGCAGGCAAAAAACTCTATGTGATTCTATCATGCTCATATGTGCTCTAAGGCAGACAAAAAGTTATATATGTGATTCGATTATGCTCATATGTGTTCTAAGGTAGACAAAAAACTGAATATGTGATTATACCTGAGAGGGACCTGGAATCGAAGATCCCCTGTTCAGAACAAGATTGTTGATCTCATTTCGAAGAAAGGGGGCGACAGTGTATTGGAAGTAGTTATTCAGTGATTCATTAACGATCTGGCGTACATCATCACCGAAAAGAATAGTCGGCTGCTTGGAGCTTATGTCGGCGCAAGAAGTCGGTGAGCCGTAACTGGAAGAACCAATAACTGGTGAAGTGTTCATATTACTCCCAAACCCGAACACGCGACCTTTTTTGGGTTCACCTGCTGCAGTCACCTATGCTGTAGGATCAAATGATGGATGCTGAGTAGCGTCATCGCCATATCGCTCTACCATCTGTTGCTCATATGCCTCCTACAAAATAATGTTTAAAGTATTCATTAATAATTAATGATAACATTATGATAACTTGCATATATATTGCAATGATTATTAATAGAATTAATACATACCGTTGTCGTTCTCGCCTTCTCTGATACGAAGACTTCCGTGGTCTTCCGTTTATGTGTTTCAACAAATACATCCTTATATGGTACACTGCCTCCTTTTTCTGCTTCCTACGAAGTTAAATAACAAAAGATTTAGTATACAAGTTTGCAACAATACTTATAAAATGAATATTATATATTAATGAGTTACCATTTTCTTCAGGTGGCTCCCAAATGTCCTAGATCCACCTATGTGTAGATGGGCTTCGGACATCTTCGATCGATTTTGTGCAGCCTTCGCAGAGCAATTTCTAAATGCATCTCTCGCCCACTTATCGCATATTTCATCCCAGTAATCTCTCCTGATAGTAATAGGACCATGGCCCTTCCACAGTAATGGATCATCTACTACGCCAGATGCTTTTTTTGCTGCAGTCTTCATAGTGTGCAGCATGTCTGCAAATCGATTGACAGCCACCTTCTGCCACACCTTCCTTGCATCATTTTCTTCCACCGTAGTTGCGAAGCGATTCGAAGCCTACAAATATTTTCAGAAAGTTAGTAGACATTACAACAACAACAACAACTACGCCTTCATCCCAAAACAATTGGGGTCAGCGATATGAACCAAAAAAGAAATTCATTTTGGGTCTTCCACATGAATCCTTTTCCTCCAATCATTTCTATCCAACGCCATGTCCTCGGTGAGGTTCAAAGCATTCATATCCTTTCCTATCATCTCCATCCAAGTCTTCCTAGGCCTACCCCGACCTCTTTTAACTAATATATTTTCCCATTTCTCCAACCTTCTAACTGGAGCATCATTAGGCCTTCGCCGAATATGTCCAAACCACCGTAAACGATTCTCTCGCATCTTATTTTCAATGGGTGCAACACCTACCTTCTTACGTATCTCTTCGTTCCGAATCTTATCTTTTATTGTATTTCCACACATCCATCTAAGCATCCGCATCTCAGCTACACTCATTTTTTGAATATGATGTCTCTTGGCAGCCCAACATTCCGTACCATATAGTAAAGCGGGTCTAATAGTTGTCCTATAAAACTTTCCCTTCAACCGCAATGGCATTCAACGATCGCACAACACTCCAGTAGCACTTTTCCATTTCATCCACCCAACCTTTATCCTATGATTTACATCTCCATCAATTTCTCCATACTTTTGAATGATGGATCCCAAATATTTGAAATAATCATTCACCGGTATATCTTGCTCACCAAGCTTCACTACACTCCCATCACTACTTCGTTGCTTACTAAACCGACATTCCATATATTCAGTCTTACTCTTACTCAACTTAAAACCTCTAGCTTCCAATGTCTGTCTCCATAATTCTAACTTAGCATTAACCCCAGCTCTAGACTCATCAATCAAAACAATATCATCAGCAAACAACATACACCACGGTACATTTTCTTGAATTGATCTCGTAAGCTCATCCATCACTATTGCAAATAGGAAAGGGCTTAAAGCAGATCCTTGATGTAACCCAACCGTTATCGGGAAATTGGTTGTCACCCCTCCACAAGTGCGGACATTGGTTACTACTCCTTCATACATATCTTTAATTATACTAATGTACTTGAGAGAAACACCTTTCTTCATCATTGTCCACCAGAGAACGTCCCTAGGTACTCTATCGTATGCCTTCTCTAAATCAATAAAAACCATATGCAAATCTTTGTTCCTCTCTCTATATCTTTCAATAAGTTGTCTAAGAAGATGTATAGCTTCCATAGTTGATCTTCCAGGCATTAAACCAAATTGATTCTCCGATATCATGACAACCTTCCTCAACCTAGACTCAATCACCCTCTCCCAAAGTTTCATAGTATGACTCATGAGTTTTATACCACGATAGTTTGTGCAATCTTGTATATCACCCTTATTCTTATATAAAGGCACCAAAGTACTCTTCCTCCACTCATTAGGCATCTTATTTATTCGCCAAATCAAGTTAAAAAGATTTGTCAACCATTCTAAACCTTTCTCTCCCAAGCATTTCCAAGCCTCGATAGGTATACCATCTGGGCCAACTGCCCTTCTTGATTTCATTTTCTTCAAAGCCTCTGCAATTTCTTTCTTTTGAATCTTGCGCATGAAGTCACGATTTATCTCATGAAAAGGAATGGAGAAGTCTCCAAGATCTTGAGCATGACTATCATTAAATAGCTTATCAAAATAATCTTTCCATCTCTCCTTAATCTCCTCATCTTTGACTAAAACCCTTTGCGTTTCATCTTTGATACATCTAACCATACCCAAATCCTTCGATTTCCTATCTCTCATCTTTGCAAGCCTATAAATATCCTTCTCGCCTTCTTTGGTATCCAACTTGTCATAAACCTCCTTATATACCTTAGCCCTCGCGTTTCGAACAACTTTTTTAGCTTCCTTCTTTGCTATCATATACTTCTCCAAATTCTCATTATCACGACTCTTACTTAGATTTCTATAACACTCTCTTTTAACCTTAATAGCTAATTTGACATCCTCGTTCCACCATGATGTATCCTTACCTAGTGGTGCACCGCCTTTAGACTCACCCAATACCTCCTTAGCTACTTTTCTCATACCACCCGCTATCTTATTCCACATTGATTCTGAATCCTCCTCGAGACACCAATCAACTTCCTTAACTACCTGCTCTACAAACATTCCTTGTTTAGCTCCTTTCAGTGCCCACCACTTAATTCTAGGATCTATCCTATGTCTATCCCTTTTGCGGCATTGTCTAATTCTAAGATCTAAAATTAAGACTCTATGTTGTGTAGCTACACTTTCTCCTGGTATAACCTTACAATCGATGCAACAACCCCTATCTCTCTTTCTAAGTAGGAAAAAATCTATCTGACTCGTATTAACCCCACTTTTAAATGTTACTAGGTGAGACTCCCTCTTCTTAAACCAAGTGTTTGCTAAGATCATATCATAGGACAAACAAAAATCTAAATTAAATAAATTTAGATTAAATATGAAACATATTAACTATGAGGAACAACTGTATACCATGAATGAGGACCACAATCTGTCTAACACCTCCTTTGGGTACTCTTTCTATTGAGCAACTGGTCCTGGTAGATGTTGAAGAAGTGAATTCCTAATCTCCCGTACTACTTCTTGTGGCTCAAACCTCGTGCTGCACATGAATTGTTACACAGTAAATATCAATATAAAATATTTAAAAGATATGCAATAATTGAAAACAAAATACTTATGGTCGATTATCGATATACACTATTCGAATGAGTCTTCTTGTGCCAGCCTGAGAAGACCCTGTTTCCTGTGTTGGCTCTTGACTTGTGTGATCAACTGGTGTAGGTGGGTCGTGTACAGGCGCAACATCATCTGTAAAAAAATACATTAGAAATTCTCAGAATGCGCATTTGAACTAATCAAGCATCCAATTAGTAATATGATATACCTATCACAGGAGCCCGTGAAGATGAAGGCTGAGCTTGGCTACTACTGGATAAGCGACCACTATAACCTCCACGAACCATATTCTAACAAATAACATATGTCATACAATACATTCAAATAATTCACATCAAGTATTACAATGCATTCAAGTCATTCACATCAAGCATTGCAATGCATTCAAATCATTCGCATCAAGTATTACAATGCATTCAAATAATTCAAATCATTCACATCAAGTATTGCAATAATTTAAATCATTCGTTGCATAAATTATAATACATTCAAATAATTGAAATCATTCACATCAAGTATTGCAATGCATTCGAATCATTCGTATCAAGTATTACAATACATTCAAATAATTCAAATCATTCACATCAAGTATTACAATGCATTCGAATCATTCGTATCAAGTATTACAATACATTCAAATAAAATTTTTAATCATTCACACCAAGTATTGCAATACAACTCACATCAAGTACTGCAATGCATTTAAATAGAGGTTTGTAGTTTAAGATTTTGCTCACTAGCTTGAGAATTCTTCCTCGTCACTAGTTTGACTTTCTTCTTCTTCTTCTTCTTCTTCTTCTTCTTCTTCTTCATTGTTTGCCCATCCACTTGGTATATCATTTGGATCACATTCCTTTATGAATGTTTCATCGGCCAATGGAGATATGACATGCATATCATGCGCAACATCGTGACCATAAGCGAAGTCATAGACATCATCTGATTGATAGTAATCGCTGTCTTCAGCTAACTCATCTTCCTGTAACTGATCATACTCGGGGTATAGTTTGGACTTCACCTTACAAACTGCCCGCCATTCATTTCTATCTGACTTTTTTATACTCGGATATGAAGTATAATAAACTTGTTGAGCTTGCGAGGCTAATATGAATGGTTCATATGTTTCAAACCTGGATTTATGATTCACCTTCACAATGCCTGAAGCTTTGTCGAGTCTTGTTGCAGTTGGATCAAACCAATGACACTTGAATATCGTAACCCTGTTATTCATGCCTAAGTAAGTCAACTCCATTATTTCCTCTATAACACCGTAGTAATCATGTTCATTTTCACCGTAGCTGCTACCCTTGACACAAATGCCACTATTTATCGTTGATTTGTTTATACCGTAGTCTTTTGTATGGAATCGATAACCATTTACGATATACCCGTTGTAGCATTGCACAACTTTGGTCGGACCATTTTCTAAATAACATATTCTTTGATCTTTAACATCACCATGGAGAACCTACGCACAGACATAAACAATGATTGTGATCACGATCAATTAAGTAACTTAGTGTTGTTTATAAGTACAAAATTTATGTTAGCTTCTTTACCAACTGTTTCAACCACTCCACAAACTTAGTTTCACGTTCTTTTTGTACTTCTGCATCAGTGAGATGTGAAACTTCGCTTTGCAACTCCAGATCAAATCGTCTGCAAACCACAAATACTTATATTACCGAGCCATGTATCCACATATAGAACATAAAAGGATTTATAATTGAGTTGCATATACATATACTTACTCGATGTATGGGTCGATCGCTGAGCAATTAAAAAGAATATAGATGTGTGCTGCATCTTGCTCTCGATCTGTCAATAGCCTTGATCAGCAACTACCAAATGCATGCCCAAGTGGTTGAAATATCGACAGCTTGTCAGCTACAGTTACTTGTTCTCCATCATCGTTACGGGGCGGGCATGTGTAACGTGTTGGAATATGAGGTTCGAAGTACATAGATGAGAAATTTGAAATCTCTTCTAAAGTGTACGCCTCACAAATAGAGTCTTCTACTCTTGCTTTATTACAAACCTTTTTTTTTAGGTCGAACATGCATCTGACAAGAATATACATTTCAAATTTTAAATATCTGTCATTAAAGAGACAAATATAAAAAAACATATACCTTTCAAATGGGTACATCCATCGATATTGCACAGGGCCACCAACCCTTAGTTCATATGGCAGATGTATGATCAAATGTTCCATAACATCGAAAAATGCTGGCGGAAATATCTTTTCTAGCAGACAAACAGTGGTGATGACAGAGTCCTCGAGATTCTTTACATCTGATACAACGACCTCCGATGCGCTCAATGTTCTAAAAAATCCGCTCAACTCAGACAATACCCCCCATATAGGTTTGTCTAACATATCATGGAATGCTAGAGGTATCAATCGTTGCATAAAGATATGACAATCATGGCTCTTTAACCCATATAACTGTCAATCGTCAATCTTCACAGCCCGAGCAATGTTAGAGACATATCCATCTGGAAATCTCAGTTGTCTCAACCATTGACATACATGTTTTATTTGATTAGATCCGAGCACGTACTTCGCCTTTGGTTTCAGTACTTTGCCATTATACTCTTTGAGTTCCAATTCTGGTCTTTTACATATTAATTTTAAATCCACACGAGCCTTCGGATTATCCTTCATTTTTCCTTTAATATTCATTACTGTATTGAACACATTATCAAACACATTTTTCTCTACATGCATCACATCCAAATTATGTCGTATCAATAGGGTCGGCCAATACGATAGTTCCTAAAAAATAAATTTTTTCGTCCAATTGTGATCCTTCCCAAATCCACGGAAGGGTGTAGGACTGCGGGCATCTGTTAATACATCTGAAAAGTATCACAATCTTCTTAGAATCTCTATGCCGGACAATCTTGAGGATGGACCTTCCGTTTCAGTTGTGCCTGCTTTAAACGCATTCTTTTGACGTTGGAACGGATGATCGCTGGGTAGAAATCGACGATGGCACTCAAACCAGTAAGATTTCCTTCCATGCCTCAATCTAAAAGCTTTGGAATCCTCCATGCAGTACGGATAAGCCAACCTCCCATGTGTGCTCCAACCAGATAACATACCATATGCAGGGAAGTCACTGATTGTCCATAGAACATCGGCCTTCATGTTGAAATTTTGTTTTTTGTGGGCATCATACGTGGTAACACCGTCATCCCACAGTACTTTTAGTTCATCAATCAATGGCCTTAGATATACATCAAGATTTTGGCCAGGTGAGGTCGGACCAGGGATCAACAGAGACAAGAAAAGATTTGGACGTTTCATACACAAGCTTGGTGGAAGGTTGTATGGAGTTACAAATACTGGCCAGCATGAGTATGAAGTTGATCTACCCCCAAATGGATTAAATCCATCTGTATATAGACTGAGTCTAACATTTTGCACTTCCATTGCGAAGTTCTGATGAGTATGATCAAAGTGCTTCCAAGCTTCAGCGTCAACAGGATGCGTGATCTTGTTTTCATCGTGTCGAACTTTATTTGTATGCCATCTCATGTGTTTAGCTGTCCTTGAAGACATATACAATCGTTGCAATCTAGGAGTGATAGGAAAGTAGCGGAGCGACTTGTATGAAACTTCCTTTGATCTCGTGCTACCATTGCCTCTTGTCTTTGGCTTGAACCGAGGATGCCCACATGACGGGCATGATATGTTGTTTTCCTGCTCCTTGAAATACAACATGCAATGATTTGGACAAGCATCAATCTTTTTGTAACCCATACCTAGAGGGTTGACCATAACTTTCGTACGATAGAAATTTTGTGGCAATTTCTCATCTTTGGGCAACATACTCTTCACAATCATGCACAAACGGTCAAAATATGATTGACTCAAATTATACTCGGACTTCAAATTCATTAGTTGAAGAACTGCAGACAAGATAGTGTGACTCTCACAACCGTTCCAAAGTGGCTCATCAGCATCTCTAAGTAAATCATAAAATCTACTAGCTGCAGCGTTTGGTGATTCTTCATCTACGACAGTTCTTACATCACTAGAACTCATAGCAGAACCCAGTTCTGTTCCTGCGGCATCAAATATCAAATTCGTATATGGATTATCGTGCACCACATTCACCCGTGCATCAAAATCGTTTCTAAATTCTTCTCCATGAAACGTCCAATTCTGATAATCACTCACAAAACCCTTCCTGTATAGGTGATGTCTAACGCCATGAGGTTCTACAAATCGATTATTCTTACAAATCTTGCAGAGACACCTAATCCGACCTGTGGGATCTACTGTACTGACACTTGCCATTGCAAATTCAATAAAATTGTCAACACCATCCATATATTCATGCGATAACTCATTGTCCACTATCCTACGGTACATCCATTCACGGTTTGCAGTCATTTTATCGTATGATGTTACGGATAGTATCCTAACCAGTTAAAAGAGAACCATCAGAATGCTATGATGAAGAAAATATCAAATTTATCATGCAATATATGATGTCATACAATCACAAGAATTATGATGCATGCATTGATAACTTAATATTTTCACGTGCAAACTATTCATGACACGATACATTCATTTGAAGCATGCTTTCAGTATACAATTTCACATGGAAGACATAATCAAATTAAAAGTAACTACATGTAAGCATGGATACAATCACATCAAACATTGCAATACATCGAAATAATTCATATCAAACAAATGTCAAACATGTACCTGCAGCAAACACACTTCAATATCCCACTAACTACTACCATGCCTAGCATGGACTCCGTACTCCAAAAATAAGAACACTTCCATATTCATACATTAAAATCATGCTCAGCATGATCTTCGAACTCCAACAAAGCAGTCCTAGATATCAACAACTAAGTGAGTGTGTGAACAATAAAGTGTTACATTCAATAAATTAAATAACATGTGATGCACTTGCATCACTTACTCACCATGGGTATTTACCCGATTTGCATTGTTTTTGTCACTTACTTACCACGGGTGGCGGGGCACAAGCGAGTTTCGTTGAGAAATCTGCACAAAAAAAATAATGTTTTAAAATGAAGTCACCATGAAAAAAAACCCTTTCAAACTTAGGACAATAGGATCCTGCCAACTCATCCTTGGGCGGATATGGATCCACGAATATCATATTTGTAGAAATTGTGACTAAATTTGCTAGAAAAGTTATAAATTGGGGTCTACCCCACCAGTATTCCAGTATATGAAGTATGAGATCTAGACATAACTACACTATTGAATTATCTGCACTAGACCTAATACCTCTAGCCTAGCTAAGCCAACTTAGCCTAGCATAGGAACCAAATCTCCTATCTCATCCACCTCTAGTGCTCACACCTAACTATAGTACTGCTCGAGTTTCACCACGCTGGTTACTTCTAGGTTCTATCCATTAACAACACATCACTGCTCATGACTTGAACCAGTTAGAAGTCATTCGGATGACCTCCCCATTGTAATGGAGAAAAAAACCTTTACAAAGAACCGATGAATACTAGGGATGGCAAAAATTGCCATGAGGAAGGTAAGAAGCTTGTTTCAAACAACTTTTTTTATGCTTATAAAACCTTATAATGACACTTCTCAAAAATGAAAAATTTGTTTTTATAAATGTGAAATCAAACTTTCTTGATGCTGAAAATGCACTTAACATTAGAACTTTACTTTTTTTAATTATATTTTTATTATTAGACCTAATGGGCAGCGCCGTTTGGAAAATGAGGTGTGGAGGGGCCCCGCTAAGCATTCAACGGGGCTCAGCTCTTGTGGAAGATGAGTTGAGGTGGCTCTGGCGATTGGAGGCACATGTAGGTGACTCCGATGAGGCTCCGACGGACATGGGAGAGGCTCAGGAGGCTGCGGATGGAGAGGTGTGAGGGTTGAACTCGAGCGCAACGAAGGAGAGGGTGCAATGGGAAAGGGCTTTTCCTTGCCGGGGTCGACCCCCTGACGGGGTCGAGCGCCTGCCGGGGTCGACCCTCTACCGGGGTCGACCCCCTGCCGAACATGACAAGGGGTTGACCCCCTGCCGGGGTTGACCCCCGGCCGGACACGGCAGGGGGTCGACCGCCTGGCGGAGTCGACCCCCTGCCGGAAAACGCAGGGGGTCGACCCCCAATCCATTTAACGGTGGGGCCCAGAAATACCTGCGCTTCCTCCAGGCGGCGGCGGCGAAAGGTTGACGGAAATCGACTTCCGGCGAACGGTGGGGGCCGGCAGAGAGGTCGACGGGATGGATAGGGCGGCCGAAGGAAGAGGGCCGCAGGAGGGAGAGGGCGTCAGGCAGGAGCAGCGAAAGAAGAAAGGAAAAAGAGGGCTGAGATTAGGGGTAATGCGACATTTCGCGACGGATTAATTCCGTCGCTAAGCCATCGTAATTCAAAAAACGAAAAAGGCGACAGAAAATATTCCGTCGCCTAGGCCGTCGCTATTTCGCGACAGAATTTTATCTGTCGCAATTCCGTCGCGAACTGCCGTATTTATTGCGACAAAATATTCTCTCGCAAAATCCGTCACTACTTAGCGACGGATTTTGCGAGGGAATATAATCTCTCGCTAGTTTCGTAAAATTCTCCAATTATAGCGACGGATTCATTTCTCTCGTTAATCCGTCGCTAAGTAGCGACGATATAACGCCGTCGCTAAATTCCGTCGCTAATCAACTGTTTTTTTGTAGTGTCTCTTTGGCATGATTTCCTCTAACTTCCCTCACTATTTGCTTTATGGGTACCCCTCTTTCATGTCACATGGGATTCTCCTCAATCCTTGGTAGAGTTAGATGAAAAAGCCAAAAATTTAGGCTTAACTTAATCCCACATTTTTACCCTTTTCACCAAGGTAGAAATTATCACTTTC
Organism: Nuphar pumila; assembly: GCF_984573655.1. Taxonomy (NCBI): domain Eukaryota; kingdom Viridiplantae; phylum Streptophyta; class Magnoliopsida; order Nymphaeales; family Nymphaeaceae; genus Nuphar; species Nuphar pumila. The sequence continues at coordinate 89,103,989 of NC_143259.1, forward strand.
TTGTGAAAAAAAATAATTTGTGCACAAGGGGTTTTGAACTTGGGTTTTCAACCTAAGGGGTAACGAGCCCCACCAGTTATGCTACATTGTTTTTCGTTGCAAAGTTTGTGAATTAGATTGTATTTAACCCTTTCAGTTTCGTTCCGGATTTCATAAAAAAAATAATGTTTTTCACTTTTACGTGGGCGCACCGTGAGTTTTGAACTTGGGTTGTGACTCCAAACAACCATATGCCATACCACTACACCATACCATCACTTGGTGTTTACTTTTGCAAAAATATTCTTTTTATGTCATATTGGGACGTTTTTCTTTGTTGATGGATTTCTTCCATTTTCAAGTGGATTTTTCACCCGTTGGTTTTAAACTTGCACTCGCTTACTTTAAATGTGCTTCGGATCTCACGCTATCATCTCAAAACCATCAGGTTTCCTTACTTGGCCTCGTGAACCGGGTCAGATCATCGGATCTCGTCAAAGTCCGGATCCAAGTACCCTTTCCAGTATTCGTTATTGGGTTCGCTCGACTGGCCCGCAAGCCTCAAAATCACATTGAATATCTCATAAACCATATTATCTCACGTAAACACATATTTTTATTTCATTGAAAATTCTTTAAAATTCATGGGTTTTACATGTAATGCTTGACATATCTGAACATAAAAAACTATATGATAAAATTTAAAAATTGCATATATATTAACTCCGAACATGCTTCCTTAAACAGAAACTGCATATACATTTAAATCTGAACATGTTTCCTTAATGAAAATGACACATGATAAACATCTAAAAACTGTATATTCATTTTAATAGAAAATCAAAACCCCAATCTGTCAACAACTAACGATTTTCAACATATAAAGAAAAAAAATATTTTGATGGCATCTTTAAGCACAATCTGATAAAGATTAAAAATCAACAGATCTGGACCTAATATGCACACATGTGAATATCGACAGATCTGTCCATATGTATATTCAGACAGATCTTTCTAGATTTGTCCATCGGTACTATCGAACAGATCTATCCTGATTTGTCCACATGTACGTGTGGCAGATCCGAACATAAGAACATGTACATAACTTCATTTTGTACTCTTGCTATGCATATACAGGAAAATAATTGAAAGGTATACAAAGAGAAAAATAAGATTTTGATACAAAGAGGAAATCGTCCTTCATAAAATAAATCCACACACACACACACACACACACACATATATATATATATATACCCGCTAATGACATATATCATACCCATCTACATAACCGAGGCACCAAAAAGAAATCTATTTACATGCTTCTTTCATTATATACTTTTTTTTCATAATAAAAAAATTAAAACCATGGGTATAGACAATTCTGAAAATATCTTTACATATATTTTCAGATTTGAGCACGTAGGGAAATCAATTTACATATATACAAATACATAAATCTGATAAAATCAACATTATTTATGTTCTTTTGCAACTAGATTTCCCTTCTTCCTCAAACCCTTATACAAATGAGATTTTTACTCATTCTTTCCCGTAAAGACTTAGAGAGAAATCCGTATCTTTGATTGGGGATGAAAAAGAACCAGAAGTATACGTCAGACAAAAAGAACTGAAAGTATACGTCGGATGATCTGAACGGAAGGAGATCCTCTCCTTCTTCTTCCTTCTTTTTTCCCTTTTCCTCGCTTTTTTTTTCTTTTTTTCCCTTCTTCCTTCTCTCTCTGCCTCTCTCTCTAGAAAATGAAATCTAGAGAGAGGGGCGAGTTAGACCCTTTTATAATTTTATAAATTTTTTTTGGTCTTCTAGAGAGAGGGTGACATCCCTTCTCGAGTTTCTCATCTATTTGGCTTAGAGATAAATTTCTATCAGTATAGAACTCTATCTCTAACATCTTTTCCACTTTTTAACAAATTATTACTTTATTATTCTTACTTTTTTACTACATGCGGGCTCTTCTAGAATCCCTACATATTAGGTAGAGTTTCACAAATGTAGAACTCTGCCATACCAAAAATAATTTTTTTGAATTAATTACTTTTTTATAATTAATTAATTAATTATTAAATAATAAAATTTTATAAAGTTTCAGAGGGTATCTCACCCCTCTGGGAGTCTTTGTAACATGGATTTTAACTTAATTTAATCTTTATATTGAATTTAAAACTTTAAATTGGTTAGATTTGGATTTTAGATCTGGGTCAAGATCCAAGATCCAAATCCATACTTAATATCCATATGAATCTCAAACTGGACCAGATTTCAATTAATATGGATCTTAGACTGGGTCCAAATCCATATTAACTTGGGTCAAATGGATTGGATTCCAATCCAATTCAATCCAGAACCGATCACATCGAGGCAGGTCATTTTTAAAAAAATGTGATTTTCGAGCCAACTGTAGCTCAAATTTAGGAAAACAAAATATTAATATTTTTAAAATTTTGAGACGCATCTAATGATATATTACCTAAACTTCGCCTTTGAATTTTGCCTAAATTTAACTCAAACTTTGCTCAATTTTAAAGGTTAAAAATAAATTTTTTTACCAAATCTTAATTGGCTCGTTTAGGTTTTGTTAATGGACCCAGGGCCAAGCCCAGACTCAACTGACTAACTAAAATCAAAGATTTCTATCGACTTTATAAAATACTCAGAAATTTTTTATGAAGTTTTAGAATTTAATATTATAGAAAAACACGATATTATACCTTTGGATTGGTATTCCATGTCAGGTGCCAACCTTTCTTAAATCCCAAGTCCAGTCCCAATGTTTCTCAAAAAGTATCAAATAGGGACCTTGGGTTAACCTCCCACGAACAAAACAGTGGGAAAATTTTGAGGTTTTGTAAAGTTTTGATTTTACCATTAATGAAAACACAATTGCCCCTTTAAACACATGATGGAACATTGAAAGGATGAAGGACGTTTTTATTATTTTTAGAACATGCAACGCTGATTAAGCGGTTGAAAGTAATGATAGGTCTCTTGTTTGACAATTGTCAAAAAACTTGGTCTGTATAAAAAAATTTGTAAAGGAGAGGCCTCTTTTCTTGAAGTTATAACTTATAAGCCTAACTTCTAATGGGATTCGCTCACAAAGGGTCGACACGACTGACTAGATGGGGTGGTTTAAATGTCTTCAAGTTGGAGGTTGACAGTTCAATACCTGAAGTGCACATTCTTTGCCACAAGACCTAAGCCAAACGAAAAACTATGAACTATTTTCCTGGAGACGGGTACTTGTGGAATTTTACCCTGCGAGCATTGACTCCAGTTCACGCCAAAATCCAAACTAAATGTGGCCAGAATCCAGAATGAATCTATATATGAACCATTTTTCTAGCACCGGAAGAAACCATATCAAAGTTTAGCCTTTCTAAATGAAACCTCCATAGCGACATGCTAGATCCTACCTCATGCAGCAGAAATGCACCAAGAACAACGTTGCCTGCTATATTAAAACAAGGAAAGGTTGTTACAGACACAGTAATAGCCCACCAATATGTACATGTGCAAATATACACTTGGGATAACCAAATATTTTTCGTTCTGAACTTCGAAGACCCCAAGAAACTTGATAAGCACCAATTAGGAGCCCCAACTAATCGATCTCTGCATGAACATAGTCAACAAACACAAAATTCCTTTCCAAGTGGTTCAAAACATAAGCAAACGCCCCACTCGCGACTGCAGCACCAGCAGTAAGAATTCTCAACTGCATCTCAGAAGGGATGCCAGCAGTTGCAGCCAAGATGACAGTCACGCCAATCAACACTTTCTGGAGTGCTTGGAAGGCATTGTATGCACCCTTGCATGAGGAGCATTTAAGTGTATATTGTTCATACCTATCCAGCATCTGCAAGCAAAATTTTTGTCCACTGTAAGACATCCAAATCTATGCATATGTGTCGTCCAATTATACTAAGTGTATATGCATATATATTTATAGAGAAAGCACTTTGCATGAATGGTATTTAGTATTCGAGTCATTGATGATTCACATAAGTGGATGCATGCCCACAAGAGCTCCGCCTTCCTGGCTAGGTGCGACCATAGTTTGTCACCTGACATGGGATGGCCATGGTTGAGATGCATGGGGCTTCCTCAAAGCTAAGTACAATCCCCAGTGGACAGGAGAGACATTAAGGGCTTTTTTTGGCAACCGATGGCGGCCAACATGCAGTCATTGATGGGGGCTTTCACTTGGCCTAACCAAAAAACAATAAAAATAAAAAACTGAAGTGGATGTTTGTTGCACCTGACGCTTGGATAATATCGTTGAAGGAAGTGGTTGTTGGACAACTGAGTTATACCACTCAGGTTGGCCATTTCCATGACGTCTTAACCAATTACGAAAAGCCAAAACAAAACGATCAGCCTGCGTAGGAGTGAAAGTCAGCTTTGTGTACTGTTGATTGATGTCTGATGACTCCTTTGATTTGGAAAGTAATATTTTCTCCTGGCCCTGAAGGACAATCACGTCACCATCATAGATCTTATTTGAAGTCCAGTGCTCATGCCACCTTGGAACCAACTGCATAAAGGCAAACAAAAAATCAAATGTTCAGTTGACCTAAAAATAGACATTTCATGTGTAGAATAGCAGTCGCGGCAACATCCATAGGCCTGAAGGTTTAACAGATATTATTCTTCTAGGAATCATTAAATAAATAAGGTTCTCGGGATCTATATCTATGTCACACAGATACTCTTTTTCTTCTGACATTCCATGTTCCCTTATATACTGCCAGCAATAGAAAACTTCATAAACATGTCCATATTCCATCCTACATCATAAATCTACACAAAAAAACTGCACATCCATACACCTGTATGAAGGACAAAATTTTGGTAGCAAAGGATTTGTTGTGGCCTGCATTCCAAAAATACCAGTCCTTTGGAAGACAATTTATCATTCTGTAAAACCAAAGAGCCAAATGAGCGAAGACTTTATATTGATAGACTCTCTGGTTTTACCTTCATATGGGTTTTGCTCATAGGAATTCCCCTCCACACCTAAGCCCCAAACCAGCCTTTCTCTGGTACGTATGCCAATAAGTGTATCAATTTCAATAACTTATATCAATGTTGGGCAGACACTCAACCTAGACATGGTTTTAAAGTCAACTATGATCCTTATGCACAACCAATCTAGACCTAATGCGCGCCACCCTTGAGCACTACTTGAGACTAGGAAAAAGTACATGTACCTCATTGTAGTTGGACCTCAGTCAATCCCATCAAGACCCAATCAAATAGGCTGGTGGTATCTTCATCACTTGGACTTGGTTTAAGCTTAAGTATTGATCGACCCAGATCAAGGCCCAACCCACATAATGTCTTGGTATTTAACTCATGTATACAGTCTAATCCAAAAGGAGGCAAAAAAACCAGTAGATTGAGTCATGGCTCTAATGGATCTGGTAGCAACTAAACTTGAACCCATCAAGTAAAATCCCATTTTTAGCAACACCACATGCGTGCCTGGCTTAGCCAGATAACAGGTCAGATACAGGTATGAACTATAGGTACCAAAATAGATTCTTGTCTACATGAATCTACTTGAATGAGCTACTAGTAATAAAAAAGCAATTTCCATAATATGTAGACTCTTAAGAATCAAATAACCTATCAAGAACTATTAACCAGGCCATGGATGTGAAAGCATGCACGGCCATTCATTAGCACGCATTAAATTTTTTTAACATAGCAACCATGATTACAGCTTGTACCCCTATACGCTAATTGCCAACAGTACACACAAATCACATTCGCTTTGTTGGCTTCTTTCATGTGTAAAAAGGATGCAAACTTGGACATCAGTTTGCTTTTGCCCAACATTGGTTCTTTCAGAAGCATTTTAATCATGACTAAAGCCATTTATTAAACCTTGCTTACTCATACAAGTAATCCAGCCCAGGAAGAAGGGTAACAATCTTCCTTAAATAGATGAACTAAAGATTTATCTGAATAAATGAATTATACATGCACTTTCGATGAGAAATCTGAGAGAAACTAGACATGTGCCACCTTAAAGTATATGTGAACTAGAATAAAAGACCACAGCATTAAAGGGAGGAGAGGACAGGAATTCACCATCTCAATAATTTGAGATTCTAGGCCAAAATCAATTAAGGAAGATCTTTAAAGAGTTTTTGCCAAAAAGAAAATAGAACATGAAAAGACAGTGGTTTCGTCAATCATCAAAGGGTACTTGTGTAACACTCCGAGATTTTCAACCCTTGAAAAAAAGTGAAAATGTAAAACTTTTTTTTGTCTTTATTAAAATCATCAATGGAAGCCTTTTTCTTATTAACCTTTGGCTTCATAACCTCATACATGTTATATTTTACTCAAAACGATTATACTGAGTTTGAAAGCAGATAACTTTATTCGTTTTATTCGTTTTAAAACTGAGTAATACAATTTATCCAAATTCAGTGCCTGAGAAAGAAAAATGATTGGCTCGTCGACAATGCCGCAACATCTTACATCCGCCCAGTAGCTATATCGTCATTCTTCACCTGCAATCATCTGCCCAAAGAAAGGGTCAAACTTGTGAAAGCCTGGTAGAGTTTTATACCAATTCCAAGTAAAAGCATAATATTTGACATTTACAACACGGTGTTCACAAATAGTGAATTTAGATTATACATTTCAGATAATCAACAAATATGCAGGTATCAACGAAAGGAAACATGATTCCAAAATGTTGATACAGAAATTCAGCTATCACAATACATACCATTCAAACGTCACAGTTCATCAACAGATATTCAGTTAAAACCATGGTTGCCTGTGGAGGAAGCGGGAGCGAGAAGTGATACGGGAAACAGGAGAGGGAAGCGAGGCACTTTCAAAATTTTAGGAAGCGGGAAGCGTGGGACGATTTAGAAGCGAATCACGAATTGTCTTGGAAGCGAACCGAAAGCAACCTAGGAAGCGAGGGGGAGTGAAAAAAGAGAAAAAAATAATAAATAAAAAATGAAAAAGAGAGAAGCGAGGGGGAAGTGCGCTTCCCATAAAAAGGAAGCATGCTTCCCCAAAAAGGAAAGTGCTTCCTTGCGCGTTTCGGAAGCGTGACGTTTCGCGCTTCCGAAACGCGCTTCGGGGAAGCGCGCTTTCGATAACTCTGGTTAAAACATGATTTTATCATGATCATTGAGAAAGTATGATTATGCAACTTAAATGGCACAGTTCATCCATAGCTAGGACTAGAATTATTCTATAGAAAGGTAAGACCAAAATATAGAAAGGAACAAACTTAATTGTTTCATAATATAAGGGCATGTTTCCATCTCAAACTGTGTGATTCAGAGGCCCTTGTTTCGATATTTATCCACCCTGGTACATGGGTGGCAAAACATTGTATACAACCGAAGCATCTGAGGGTATATTATTCTCAGGTATTTTTAATCCGGGTGCCTGACTGATTTGGCCCAAAGCGGACGATCAGTGATTGAGAGAAGTCTCCGCTAAGGCAAAACAAAAATAGGATGCATCCTGGACTACTGTAGTAGTTGGGGATCTATCACCTAGGAAAGGTGGATAACCTCAGCCTCCGAAGTCCTACGAGTGAGTAAAGATCACTGGGATGCCTCGCTCCAAAAAATCAGAGCAAAATCACTCGAGGTTGTACCATCTACCTTCTCTAAGGTAGATATCAGAATAGAATGGGTCAGAAGGGTTATCCTTATTACATGGATCATTATTTTATGTGTCTTATACTTGGTAGGTCAAAATGTATAAGCGTGTCTTGACATCTTACAATACAATGTTAGCCAGAAGCCATACTTAGAATATACAAGCGTGTCTTGACGTCTTACAGTATAATGGCGGTCATAAGCCATACCCAAATGTACAAGCGTATTTTGACGTCTTATAGTACAATGGCAGTCATAAGCCATACTCAAAATGTACAAGTGTATCTTAACGTCTTACAGTACAATGGCATTCATAAGCCATACTCAAAATGTACAAGCGTGTCTTGACATCTTATAGTACAATGATAGTCACAAGCCATACTCAGAATGTATGTGTCTTGATGTCTTACAGTACAATGGCAGCCATAAGCCATACTCAGAATGTATAAACGTGTCTTGGCGACTTATAATACAATGGCAGTCATAAGTCATACTCAAAATGTACAAGCATTTCTTGACGTCTTACAGTACAATGGCCGTCATAAGCCATGCTTAGAATGTACAAGTGTGTCTTGGCGTATTGCAGTACAATGGTAGTCATAAGTCATGCTTAGAATGTACAAGCGTGTCTTGACGTCTTATAGTACAATGGCCATCATAAGCCATGCTCAGAATGTACAAGCGTGTCTTGACGTCTTACAATATAATGGCCGGCATACGCTACTGTGCTCTTAGGGCACCAAAAAAAGGTTCCTTGGCCTCTTCAGGGCCGCACGTGTTTATTTCATATAAAATATTATTCTATGACGGAATAACTCATCGCCTGTAGGGGTTCGCAAAACCCAAGCTCTATTATCAAGATATAACAATTACAGATATACATGCAAGCATAGAATAATACATGCAAAGCTTGATCTAACGTAAACTATTGCATGCGAGCACAAAATAATGCATGTGAAGTTTGTTCTTACGTAAACTATTGCATGCGAGCACAGAATGATACATGTGAACCATCATTTTTGTGTAAACTAATACATACGAAGATATGTGAAGCATAAATCATTGCATACAAACATATTTCCTCGTAATATCACATATACAGGAATATCACGATAACCTTTTCTTCGTCAAATATTTATTTCCTTGTAAACTATTTGTAAAATATCCATTCCTTTGAAAGATATCCATTTCCCTCGTAATATATTTATTTTCTTGAAAATATCTATTTTCCTCATCAAATATTTATAAAAGATTCATTTTCTTGTAAAATGATCATATCGGTACATTAATCAAATAAAACAACCGATGATAAAGTCAAACATTATAATTTTATGAGCATTTGGTAGGAATAGACCCTACCTTGGAATGTGTGCAGATAACCTAAGAGAAGCAGAAAATCCCCAAAATACCAGGGGGAATTTTCCTCCAAAATGTGCGGTGTAGATCACGCTCTTAGTGATAATTCTAACATGGGCGAGACATAGTGGATGCCTTGAATTCTATCTCACCACGAAAACACGTGCAAGTTCGTCGATGGAGGCGACAAAGTTGAGTGGAATTGGAACACGTAAATGAGAGAGGTTCGAGAGAACTTAAGAGAAAGAGAGGATGGGAATAAAGGGGAAGAGATGAATTTGTAAAAAGGGGGGCATGGTATTTATAAGATGAGGAGTTTAAGGAGAGTGACAAATGTAAAGGGAATGTTAACAAGTGATGTTTTTTTTTAAACAAGTGGAGGGTTTTACGAAGACAAATGGAGAGAGGCATGCAAAAACATGGGGAGTACGTGTTTGGTTTTGAGTTTCAATGGGCCAAAACGGTGGGTCTTTGGGAGTGTGAATGATATGGGTTTGGGTTGGATCCTGATTCGATCCAATCAGAATCCAATCGTTTTGGATCTAGTTTCTCTAACTAGATCTTAGTCTAGTTAGGGGAACTAGGTCCTTATATATTTATTTATATATTTTCTAAAAACCCCAAAGACTTTACGAAAAATGTCATGTTATAAAAATAAAACTAACATCTATGTCTACGAGGGGTTGGCTACTGGTCAACAGGGGTTCGAACGACTATGACCCTCAGGTCCCAACGGTTCCTAGAATTTTTTGAAATTACTACAATGCCCCCGAGATTTGTCGGGCGTGCTCCAAACTCATATCAACTTAGTTTTAAACAAAATCAAGACCGTTCCTGAAATTTCGATATGAATCCAACTACGTGTTTGAAAATCATAAAATAGACTTTAAAATTTATGATTTTTCCCTTGGTGTTGTTGGGCATGCTTTGAGTTTGCACGAACTCTGATTTTAATGAAATCACTTTTGTTTTCTTAGCATTCTCAAATAACATAAATTAGGCCTTTAAATATGTTCATAAATTACGGTTTTGCCATTAGTCAAGAATATGATATTTAGATCTTAGTTAAATAAAATAATAATTTAGTAGTTCCCTCGATACTTGGATTTCCCCTGAAATCTCCTAGATAAAAGTTTTAACTTATAACTGCTACATATTCAAGATCCAATCATCCAGTAACTTTAATAAATACTGGAATATTATTAAAAAATAATTCGATAATAATAGCTAATGATAATTAATTTCATTAATTATGCCAAAATAGTTTATTTATAATCCTAGAAAATTTGCAGCTAGTACAACTTGCAAAGATACTTGCAAAATACCCATAAGCTAATTCTGAAGAAACAGAAAACATAACATAATGGACAAAACATCAGACCAATAAAAAAAATGGTTATGTGGTGACTCATGAGGATTAGCCAGAACATCAGACCAGTAAAAAAAAAGACGGTTATGTGGTGACTCATGAGGGTAAACAATCTTCTATATGGAAGAATAAAATTTCCTCTTAAGTTGCATGTAGAAAGCCTTTGACACTGTACACCAGGGGACTTGTTGTATGCTATAAGTAGGGAGTTCTTTAAACTGACTTGAAGAGAACAGTTTTGGACATGTTTATCTTCAACTTCCACCTGTCCATCATTATGGGTATTCATATATTCTCAAGCCGGCATGTGGTGTTGAGCAGCAGGAATCCTCAACCTTCTCTATTCTCTGATTATTATGAGGCCATTAGCTTGCGCTTGAAATAGCCAAGAGTAAAACTTATTATGATAATCTCTTACTGAAAAAGCATCACTGATTGCTCACATTCCACATCTGGTTCATTCTTACATATGCCAGCACAATAATATGCATCTAGCTCATTCTACAGATACCGAATAGCCTTTATTACCAAGGGAAAGTTTTCCTAGATATATTCAATTTTGACTTTGATTGATGTCAGGATCCAAACTCCCCAGGAAATCAATCCTGTGAACCCGGTACGCTGAACAGGACGCGACTCAGGGGAACATGCGTGCGGGCTGCAGGAGAGCAGGGAGTGGACGGGGCGGCAGGCCAGTATGCTGCAGCGGGCTGGTATGCCGCAGCAGCAGGCAGCAGCAGGCAGCAGCAAGGAAGGCGTGTCCGGCAAGGTGGTCACAGTGCAGGCAGACATGTTGCAGGGGGACATGCCGGTCAGGCGGACACACTGGAGGCAATGGGAAAATGATGGGCATGTGTCACAGGGCAGGGGACACGGCAGAGGCATGCACGCTGGGCGTGATGCCGGGGCGTGAGTGTCCGAAAGCAGTGGGGGATATGCTGCAGGCGCGACAGCAAGGAGCGAGCAGGGGAGAGGCATGTCCGGTGGAACAGGGACACGTTGCAGGCCGAGTAACAGAGGAGAGAGAGGTGTGTCTCTCTGAGGCAGCTCGTGCAGGCGGGTGGAAGGTGCGGTCGACGGCCGGAAGGGAGAAAAGCGTTCCCGACTGGCCGGCGATGTTCAGAAGGATGAGGGAGAAGAAACGTTCCCTCGGAGCAATCACTCACATGAATACGAACGAAGAAAAGATGAATCGCTCACTAATCTTCATTAAGAAAATAACAAAGTTGGGTACATATTTTTATAGAGTTACAAAATGATAGAAGAGTAACAATACACATGCACAATCACACCCTAGATGGGATTCGGGGGGGGGGGGGGGGGGGCGCATCCCACTAGAGTCCCAGCCTGGGCAGGTTTCCCTGGATTGGATTTTGGGGCTGGGCGGCTCCTCTAGATCAAATCGTGACTGGGGCAATCCAAGGCTGGGGCAAATCCTTTGGGTTGGACCTGGAGCAGGAAAGGGTTCGTAACAATCCACCCCTCTCAAACACGCCTTGTCCTTGAGGCGGAAACTCCGGATACTGCGTGGCTATCCAATCTTCCTCTTCTCGGATCACTTCGTCAACTCCACTTCCGGTCAACCGAACGAATACGTCTGTGATTAGGCGACCATCCCTTTTCGACCTTATCTTCCCAAGGACCATGATTGGTTGAGGTGAGGTATCACCAAGGTTGGGCAGGGCAGGACACCCGTCGGGCGACTCTCTCCTGTATGGCTTAAGGCGTGAGATATGAAACAGGGTGTACATGAGCTACTGCAAGAAAGTCCAAGCGATAAGCCATTGCCTTGACCCTCCCCAAGACGGGAAAAGGCTTGTAGAAGCGGAGTGCCAACTTGTGTTGTTGTACTCGTCGTACTGTCCCTTGCCGGTGGGGTGGCAACTTGAGGAGCACAAGGTCACCCACCTAGAACTATCGCGATCGATGCCTCTAATCATATGTTTACTTCATCCGCTCCTGAGCAGTAGCCATATTCTTATGCAACAATCGTAAGAGGTGGTCTCTCTCTAGCACGATCGACTCAACTGTGTCTGCCCACTCAACTCCACCAACATAGTCGGTTGTGGTCGGAGGGGGTTGTCCATACACAACCTGGAATGGGGTCGCCTGTATGGCAGAGTGGTATGTTGTGTTGTAGGACCACTCAGCCTATGAGAGGAGCCTCACCCACTCCTTAAGACTGTCACCCACAAAGGCGTAGAGGTAGTCCTCCAAGCATCAGTTTAATACCTCAATCTGTCTGTCTGAGGATGATAGGCGATACTCATGGCCAAGTTGGTCCCACGCATTCGAAAGAACTCCAGACAGAAGATACTAAGGAACATCGAGTCTCTATCATTGACGATAATATGGGGCATCTTGTGCAGACGAAACACCTCACGCACAAACAACTGCGATGAACGAGGCAGTGTATGGATGAGACACAACAAAAAAGTGCTCATGCTTGGACAAGTGATCCACCACAACCATGATCATGGACTTTCCCTGCATGGAGGGAAGCCCATTGATATGTCCTCCCAAACTCGGTTCGACACCGGAAGAGGCTGCAACAATCTGGCAGGGGAGGCAGCCTCGTACTTGGCTCTCTGATACACATCAAAGCACCCCACAAATTGTTGAACTTGACTCTTCATACCCCTCTACGCAAACTCCCTACTCAAATGTTGATAGATCTGTTGGACCCCCTCATGACCCGTTGTAGGGGTCGCGTGGTACTGCTCTACGAGAAGAGTCGTAAGATCAGACTCAAGAGGGACTACTATCAACCCACCGTGCAATACCAAATTCTCCTGAATCTTAAGTCTGAGAGCCTCCCCTCTGAATATTCACCCTGACGGTAGAGAGGAAGTCGCGTGCCGCATACTCCAGTTGAAGGTCGTCCAAGAACGGGAATGTGATGAAGGTGAGGATGAGACATGTCAACTCATCCTCATGTCTCTGCTGCGATAGGGCGTCAACCACCTGATTACTGCCCCCCTTGCGGTACTAGATCTCAAAGTCGTACCTCAAGAGCTTCGAGATCTACTTCTGTTGGGTAGGAGTACTCACCCGTTGTTCAAGCATGAACTTGAAAATCCTATGGTTTGTCCAGACTATAAAATGTCAACCAATCAGATATGGCCACCATTTGTCCATGACCATGAACTCCTTGTACGTGGACAGGATCCGCTACTCAATTGCGATGACCCTACTGAAATAGGTGAGAGGGTGTTCCTGTTGCGTAAGAACAACCCTTATCCCAAACCTGGATGCATCGATCTCAACCACAAAAGTCTTCGTGAAATCCAATAAGGCCAATACGAGCACCTGAGCCATGGCCTCCTTCAGGGACTCGAAGGTCGTAGCCGCCTCGAGGCTCCAGTTGAAGGCTCGAAACAACAGGTCTCTTGGATGGGCAGGATAGTGGGCGGAAACCAATGCTATCTCAAACGTTGGCTACCTTATGAGGCAGGGTGAACAGGCGAAGACTATAATCCACGACTGGGTTTGCCACTGATGACTTTACTTACACTCATGTCTCTATTCTCCCTGCTGGTGGCAGGTGTCTATTGCTTTGAATGTTGTGCTTCTTTCAGAACCTCGCTACTCAGCAAACTCCACTTAAAAATACTCATCTGCGTCACTCTTATGGTAATAGCTCGCAACCATCTATGTCTCACTATGCCCTCGTATGTATCACTGTCGATGTCTTGTTCTTACCACACTCCCTAAAAATCAGTCCATGAGATTCTTATGTCAACCAATACTAGAGTGAAAAATGAAAAAAAGTAGCGTAGCTTAATCTTCGCTCTCAACAACTAGTATGCTCAACCGAAGAGCAGATACATGGTTGGCCGGCTAGGAAGTTCCTTGTTGAAGGCTTTCTTTTTTAGGATAGTTTCTCTTTCCTTCCCTTCAGTAATCACTCTTTCTTTTTCTTCCCGGGGGCCTCGCTTGATAGACTATGCTATTGGCTTCACATTTTTTTCTTCCTCACCTCGTGGTGATAATAGGATTGGTCTATCACCCTTACTCAGTCCAGTTATTCGAGTCAAGCTTTCTCCAGCTTGTGAACTTAGCCTCACATGACTAAACTATCGATGATTTCTTTGCCAATAAAGAATAGTCTCAATTGGGTGGTTCCCAACCCTAACTGTCAAGCAAGGTTTGTCTCCACAGTAGGACTGCAAAAGAATGCCATCTCCCTTTTCCCTCTTTTATGTACAAGTGCCTTAGTCACACTTGCCCAGGTAGAGATCGCTTGACAACCAATTGTAAAGTAAGAATAGAGTTCCATAGTCTCAAAGCTACGTTATATCCCATCCAATATTATCAAAGACATTATGCAAGCCATGATTACGTCCTTCCTAGTTTTTTTTTTAATCCAGTAAATACCTTTGTTCGAGTTAATGACGGAGTTACTAATTGACCATTAACGCCGGTCAACGACATGCCTAAGAGCATAATAGCAAGGGATCCAGGAACAACCTTTTTTAATGTCATGCTAGCGAGTTTTATGTAGACTAACAGAACAAGAACCTCCACTATGATATAGTTAGGCCCTCTTTAGTAGGGCGGTCAGGGGGCAGGCAATCTGGGCATACCCCTGAATGAACTTCCGATAGTACTCGATAAGGCCAAGGAATCCTTGCAGCCCCTTGAGCGATTGGAGCATCAGCCAAGTCTGCATCGCCTCGATCTTCTCGAGGTCCACCTCCACAACTTGGTTTGAGATAACGTGACCCAAGTAATGGACATGGGACTGGCCAAAGCTGCACTTGGCTCGCTTGGCATACAACCGATGCTCAACGAGGGTCTCTAGGGCAATCCGCAGGTGGAGCATATAGTCTTCCCAAGAGGGGTTGTAGATGAGGATATCGTAAAAAAAGACCAGTATGAACCGCCTAAGGTAAGGTCGAAACACATCATTCATCAAACCCTAGAAGGTTGCTGAAGAGTTGGTGAGACCGGACGACATCACCAAAAATTCATAGTGATAGTTGTGAGTCCTGAACGCGGTCTTCTAGACATCATCCGGGGCCATGCAGATCTAGTGGTAGCCAGATCAGAGATCCGAATTCAAAAAGTAATGCACCCTATGCAGTTCCTCCAACAACTAATCGATCACCGAGATCGGGTATTTGTCTTTAATCATGATCTGATTAAGGGCCCGATAATCAATACAAAGCCACCAATGTCCGTCTTTCTTCACCAACAAAACCAGAGAATAATACAGACTCTTGCTAGCTCTGATGATCCCATCTGAGAACATCTCCTTCACTAGTCGCTCAATCTCCAACTTCTGAGCGTGTGCATAACTATAGGGCCGAACATTAGCCGACTTGGCTCTAGGCTCAATCAGGATCGACTTTTAGACTCTGAAGCATTATTTCATATGACCCCAAATGATACCTTGATTTTTGATTATTGCACTAATTCAAGTAAATCTCATGTTTTCATGGTCGATGAAATTTCACTTAAAATTAAAGAAATTGAAAACCTTGAAAACTTTTCAAACTTATTAATTCCAAAAATCAAATTTATTCCCAAATTAAACTTGAATTTGCTTTTTGTTTCTCAAATCACCGTTCATGGTTGTAATGTCTCCTCATCAGATCATTATTGGATGTCGGGTCACCAATCAAGGAGGCCGATTGGGGAAGACCATAGAGAATGAGGCCTTAAATAAAAATGAAATCCTTACCATTTGGAAAAAAAAGAAAATTATTTTCCTCTAAACCGCTTGAATTAATGCACTCGGACATTTAAGGTCTCACACCTACTGCCTCTAAAGGTGGATATGCTTATTATGTCATATTTGTGGGTGATTATTCTAGATACATATGGTTTTACTTTCTTACACACAAATTTGAAGTTTTTGGTATTTTTAAGACTTTCATAATATGATTAAAAATTAATTTAACTCTAATATATCTATTTTTCGCTCGGATTCAAGGGGAGAATATATGTCAAATGATTTTAAAAATTATTTGAAGACCAACAAAATTTTAGCTAATACACCTTAACAAAATGGTTTGGCCGAAATGAAGCATAGACATATTATTGAAACTACAAAAATCCTTCAACCATGTGCCAAAAGAATTTTGGGCCGAAGTCCTTCTTAATGTTGTGTATCTCATTAACATAAATCCTTATACCAAGCTTCAAAATATATCTCCTTTTGAAAAAAATTATAAAATTTTCCTTGATTACTTCATATTAAGAGTGTTTGGATGCAAAACTTTTTGTTTTAACCAAAAAAAATGATAAACTATCAGCAAGAGCTATATACCCTGTCTTTCTTGGATATAGTGAAAATAAATAAGGTTTTAGATGTTATGATAAAAAAAATGATAAACTTTATGTTTCAAGAAATGTTTTATTTATGGAAAAAGAAAGTTTTTTCGATTATGTTGTGCCTAAGAAAGATACTAAATAATCCTTTTGTTAGAATTATTGCTTAAAAATTGCAATGGTGAGCATGAATTTAATGATGTGATTGTGAATAATATTATTGATAAAGAATCACAAATCAATATCTAGGATGGTGAAAATAATGATAATACGGACAGCGAACCCACATTAATTCAATATAGTCAAAGAGGAAGTAATAAACAACTCAGTTCCTTAGAAAAATACTCATGAAGTAAGAGATCAAGAACATAACCTTAGACGATTTGATAGTCTCTAGACCCCACAAAAGATTTGTGTCCTAAAGTCATTTTCTCCTTAGTATAGAGCTTTCCTAGTTAAAATTTATTCTTATTTTGAACCATCAACCTACAACCAAGCCAAAGATTACCCTAAGTAGATAGAGGCTATGAATACATAACTAAAAGCTCTTGACAAGTCTAAAACATGGAAAATCAAGAACTTACCTAGTGGCAAAAGACAATAGGTTGTAGATGGGTATATAAAGTCAAAACTAAAAGTGATGGGATCATTAAAAAGATATAAAGCTAGGTTAGTAGCAAAATGTTACTCCCAATAATATGGCATAGACTATGACAAAACCTTTGCCCTAGTAGCTAGAATAACTTTTGTTAGGACACTCATAGTTATAGTTGCTATAAAAGGTTAGCCAATATATCAAATGGATGTCAAAAATGTCTTTTTTAAATAAGGAATTAAAATAAGTTTATATAGATCCACCTCTTCCACCTCTTGGATTTAAAATTTCAACCGGAAAGGTTCTTCATCTTAGAAAAGTCTTGTATAGTCTAAAATATGCTCCTAAAGCTTAGTACGATAAGTTTAGTATTGTTATGATTAAACTTATATATAAATCTTGTTATACTAACACTGTTATGTTTGTTAAGATATTTGATGTAGGTATCATTGTGTTACTTTTGTATGTTGATGACATGATTATTACCGAAGGAGATAAACAAGGAGTTAACTATAACATAAGTGTTTTTAAAGAAAATTTTGAAATGTATGATCTTGGGTTTCTTAGATTTTTTTTGGGAATTGAAGTTACTTATTCCCCTTGTGAATATTTACTAATCCAAACCAAGTTTACAATTGAAATTATAATCAAATCAAGAATTATTGATGAAAAAAGGGTGGACACTCTAGAAGTTATCAATGCCAAGAAAAAGATAGATGATGAAACACCTTTGGATGATCTCACACATTACCGTCAGATGATTAAAGCACTTACATATTTGATAATTACTATGCCTGACATATCGCATACAGTTCATATTATAAGCCAGTTACAACACTCTCCTATCATAGTGCAAATTAGGGTTGTGATGCAAATTATTAGATATTTACAACATTTTGTTTCTAAGGGACTTATGTTATCTTTCTCCTCCTCTCTTGACTTAATTACTTATTCTTATTCAAATTGGAGGGAGATCCTAATAATAGATGCTCAACTACTAATTTTTGTGTCTTTTTAGGTGATTCATTGGTGTCGTGAAAGTGAAAAAACAACATAAGGTATCTTTATCATCAACAAAAGAAGAATATCATGTTATGGCTACTATGACATCAAATATTGTGTGATTGAGAAGATTGCTTGAAGATAGGGGGTTCACTTGCACACCCTCAAAATTATGTTGTGATAACAACACTATTTATATAGCTGGCAACCATATATTTCATAAAATAACTAAACATATTGAAATGGATTGCCACTATTTTTGTGAAGAATACTTGAACAAGACTATCATTTTGCATTATGTCACCTCGAAATATCATATGGTTGTCTTCTTCACCAAGGTGCTTCTGTCTCCTCAATTTCACTTTTTCCTTGACAAACTTTCGGTGATATCACCATAAGTTTGAGGAGGGGGTGTTAAAATATGTAGTTCTCTCTCTCTCTCTATCTATATATATACATAAATATATGCATATTAGGTCTTATGTATCTTTTATTTTTATTTTCAGTTTCTTCTTTTGTATCTCTTTTTCGTATTTTTTGTTATTTTATTATTATTTTTATGTGTCATAGGTTGTGCTGATTAGGAGCACTTTTATATCTTTTTTTTATAATTGTTTGGGCTAGCACAATGCTAGTTGAGCCATAGTTTTAAAACCCAGTGACTCGTCACTCGGCTCCTTCATGATTGACTTGTCACTCAACCGAGTCAACCCGGTGACTCGGTTGGGTCATGTTAACTTTATATTTCATATAAAATATGTAATATATGCATATTTTATGTATATTTTATAGTATATTATTAATATATTATATATAATATGCATTATATGTTATTTTTATAATATGTTTAATGTATACTTATATTAATATATGTATAATATACATAATATTTATATTATATTTCATATACTATATGTAATTATATACAATATATATGACTTGGTCAAGTCATAGACTCATAAGCATAAGCCAAGTCATTAGCTGAGTCTTGCTAAAACTTGGCTGAGTTATGTTGATTTCCGGGTAATTCACTTGTTTGACCCAGTAAGTGACCGAGTGGAATCGAGTCAATCGAGTTGAGTCCCCTCTCTTCCTCACTCTATTGTATATATCTATGTGGTGTTTTGTCCACATTAAGTGATGCTTCTCTTAAGCATTTTATTAATAAAATATTTATTTTTTATTTGTGTTTGCTGCCTATTGTGTTCTTGTATTTGCCCATAAGTGGCTTTTTTGTATTGTCTTAGTGGCTTTGTGTTTGTGCACTCTTTTTGTAAATGTATAAACCTTAGTGGGATTTGTATTGTGCACATCCTTTGTATTTGATTACAAATGTTTTCGGTTAACAACACTAAATGCTAAATTAGTAAATCTACTGATCAGTTCTGGGTTAATTTTCTAGGATGCATGCCAATAAAGAAGAAATATTGGTGAAATATAGATCTTTTTCCCCATTAAATCCAAATTCTGGAATATTACTGAATCTACAAAAGTAAGACTATTAACCAACTAGGCAGTATAAAAATGTAAAAAGAGCAAAGACAAGAAATTTCATCTCCAAGACCCAAACCAAAGAAATAAGCTTGGATTATGGTCAAGAAATTGAAGAACATTATGGTGGAAAACAAAAACATTTATTGAATGAAATAAAGTTTAATATCCACATAATAACATTAATCAATGAAAGCAGTATATCTGAAGAAAAAGAAACAAAAGAGAAATGGAATCCTACCTGCCACCATGCTGGTCCTGGCATTGCAGAGCGAAAGAAATTACGAGCACTACAGACGATGGATCGGGTCTTTCCAGCAGCCATAGGTATATTGAATGAACAAATCCAGATTTTCCATGTTTGGGGATCATAAAAAGGGAGTTGTGTATCTATTTCTACCCTGGAAAAACAGAGTAGAAATATTAATCAGAGCTATAAAGAGTTAAATTCAAAAACTGAAGGATCAAATTTTCTTCACAAATCATTGCATACAGTGTGCTGAATAAAATATATGCATATTTTTCTAGCTGAAGGACAGAAAGAAGAAAATAGACAATCAATCTCTGTCCTAAAAAAAAGAAAAAAAAAAGCAAAGACCACTAGGATACTAGAATGGATTGATCTTTACCTAGAATATGTCAAAGATATGGATAAGATAGGGTTTGGGAGATGGAAACGATATATTAATGTGTTAACAAGCATGAAGATATATATATATATATATATATATATATATATATATATATAGAGAGAGAGAGAGAGAGAGAGAGATTGCAAGGTTATTGCATGAACAAGCACAAAATACAGTAGAATGCAGTAGTAGCTGCAGCTAATGACAAAACTAGGCCCTTGTTTCTTCATCCTCATTATGAATAAAGTGACATCATCCTTGTTCCTCATTTGGGGCCAATATTCGCTTCACGAAATGTCAAGTTCTATTTAACCTCAACAAAAGGTTCACAAGAGTTCCATGAGCAATGGCCCAATATTTGGCTTCATCAGAACATGCAACAACAATTTTGTTTTATACATCTCCATGATAGAAGGTTCCCACCTATGATGCTAATAGCAGCAGCCCAATTAGCAAAAGTCAGCACTTCAATGACAATGGCCATAATTAGAAAAGAAGATACCCTTACCACGGGTCATCTTAAGATACCTCAATATTTGACATTAAAATGACGAAACATGATATAGATTTATTTAATGGCCAAATGAATAAGATTACCAAACAATCCTTAATACAGCCTCATATAGCCATAGAAGGATTGCTCATGACCATACTGTAGCAACTTGAATAAGGAGCACCCGAGCAGAGCCGAGGCAGACGAGACGAGACGAGAGGAGAGGAGAAGAGAGAGAGAGAGAGAGAGAGAGAGAGAGAGAGAGAGAGAGAGAGATCGGCTGAGAGAACTCGTTAATTTGATTAGGGCTAACCTCTATGTTTAAATAGAGAGAGGCCAATGTAAAAATTTACACACAAGTCCCTCATTAAACACTAAATATCAAATAACCTCTAGTTTAAGAAAACTTAACCTTAAAACCTCTTAATCTCAACACTCCCCCTCAAGCTGGAGCATAGATATCAATCATGCTCAGTTTGTCACAACATTTTGAGAAATTTGGTCTAGCAAGAGTCTTTGTAAACATATCTGCAACTTGGTCCTCCGACTTTAGATATTTGGTAGTGATAAGACCAGCTTGAATCATATCTCTTACATAGTGGCAATCAACCTCAATATGATTTGTTCTCTCATGAAAGACAGGATTGTTCGCTATATATGTGGCAGCCTTGTTATCACACATCATGGTCATAGGAGAGGAAACCTTCACCTGAAGATCATGAAGAACAGTACGAACCCACATTAATTAAGCAGCTGTTTGGGCCATAGCCCTATATTCTGATTCTGCACTCGACCTAGAAACCACATTTTGCTTCTTACTTCTCCATGAAATTAAGTTGTCCCCCAAAAACACACAGAATCCTGTGGTAGATTTTCTATCCACTACAGATCCTGCATAGTCAGCATCAGAGTAGGTCACTATCTCCAGAGTTCCACCTTTCCTGAATAATAACCCTTTTCCGGAGAAGATTTTAAATACTTTAGAATCATTATAGCTGCATTCCAGTGTACCTCAGTTGGTTTGTCCATAAATTGACTAACTTTGCTTACTGCTAAAGCAATATCTGGCCTGGTCACAGTTACATAAAGTAGCTTCCCTACTAGTGAGCGACAGCTTTTGCTATCAACCGGTTTTGACCCTTCTTTAAACAACTGAACTTTATGATCTATGGGAATATTTGTTGGTTTAGCTCCCAACATTTCAGTTTCCTTTAATAAGTCAAGACCATACTTCCGTTGAGACAAAACCATCCCTTCACGGCTCCTGGCAACTTCTATACCCAAAAAATATCTAAGTGAACCAAGGTCTTTTGTAACAAAGTGTTTTTGAAGATGAGCCTTTGTGGCTTCAATATCTTTCACATCATCTCCCGTAAGAATGATGTCATCCACATATACCACCATAACAACTATGCCTGAGTTAGTTTTCTTGATAAATAGTGTATGATCTGCCGCTGACCTATTAAAACCAAAGCGTGACATCACTTCAAACAACTTTTGAAACCATGCACACGGACTTTGTTTCAAGCCATAAATCGCCTTTCTCAATCTACACACCTTTTGACACTTCCCCTCAACCTCGAATCCTGGAGGTTGTTGCATGTAAACTGTCTCAGATAGATCCCCATATAGAAATGCATTTTTCACATCTAATTGACACAAGCTCCAACCATGATGAACAACTATTGAGAGAACAAGACGAATGGTTCCCATCCGTGCAACAGGAGAAAAGGTTTCAAAGAAATCAATACCATAAGTCTGAGTATACCCTTTTGCTACTAATCTGGCCTTGCACCTTTCAATAGAACCATCCGATTTGTACTTTATTGTATATATCCATTTGCATCCAACAATGTCAACATCCACTGGGGAATCAACGAGATCCCATGTATGCTGAGACAATAAAACATCCATTTCTTCTTGCATAGCCAGCTTCCACCGGTTATCTAGCTCTGCCTGTTGATAGTTCAGAGGAATAGTTTCAGCAGATAAGGCTGAAATAAAAGTTTTCATCTGATTTCCAATTCTGACATCAGAGACAAAATGAGATATGAGATATAAGGTACATTGTCGTGTCCCCTTTCGTAGAGTGATAGGCTTGTTATCATCATCATAAAGATTACTATTGTCAGTAGTACTTACCTCAGGAGAAGAAGAGGATGAAGGCACTTGAGGAGGTGGAGCTCTACGCACATATACCAATGGAGGATTATTAAATCGTGAAGAAGATGAAGTTTGGTTCGGTAATGAGGGCACATATTCCAAAGAAAAAGGAGGTATAGGTAATGGAAAAGACTCAGCTGGATCAACCTGCAGCGGGGAACCGGTACTAGAGTAATATGGAATGGATTCCAAGAAAGATACATCCACACCAATATCCCTTTTGATTTTTTGGATAACCTATAAATATGCATTTTGTAGCGTGAGCAACTAATTTATCACAGTCAGGGCCAAGTTTGTGTACAAAACAAACACATCCAAATATTTTTGGTGAGAAAGAGAAGAGTGGGGCATTAGGTTTTAGGATAGGTAATGGAATTTGATCACCCACAGAAGATGAAGGCATGCGGTTGACCAGATAACAAGCAGTGATAATCTCATCACCCCAATATAACGCAGGAACATTGGATTGAATCATAAGGGTCCGGGCCAGAGTTACCGGAAGCGCCTAGGCAAAAGGGGAAGCGCGCTTCCCCGAAGCGCGAAACGTCGCGCTTCCGAAGCGTGAGGGGAAGCGTCCCCCTTTTTTGGGAAGCGCGCTTCCCTTTTATGGGAAGCGCGCCCCCCTTTTATGGGAAACGCGCTTCCCATAAATGGGAAGCGCGCTTCCCCCACGCTTCCCCCACATTTCCCCCACGTTTCCCCCTCGCTTCCCCCTCACTTCCCCCATTTTTTTCATTTTTTTCGCTTCCCCTCGCTTCCGGTTCGCTTCCTAGGTCGTTTCCGAGACGGTTCAAAATTTTCTTCTAAGTGGTCCCACGCTTCCCCGCTTCCTAAAATTTTGAAAGTGCCTCGCTTCCCGCTCCCGCTTCCTCGACTGGTAACTCTGGTCCGGGCAACATCAAGCAGGTGTTTGTGTTTTCGCTCAGCCACCCCATTTTGTTGAGATGAATAGGCACAGGTAGTTTGGGGTTGAATGCCATGATCTTGGTAAAATTGTAAGAGAACTTTTGATTTAAACTCAAGAGCATTATCAATGCGAACAATCTTGACAACAGATTCAAACTGAGTTTTTATTTCAAGAATTAAGGATTTGATAATACTTGGAACTTTAGATCGTTCTTTTATTAAAAACACCCATGACAACTTAGAAAAATCATCAACAATAACAAGATAATATCGACACTGAGTCCTAGTAGGAATCTTACTAGGACCCAGAAGTTCAAAAACTTTATGACTAGACTGACTCTGACTCGAAGGGAACGAACTTCGATGATGCTTGCCCAACTGACATGATTCACACTGAAATGATGTAGTAGAAGGAATTTGAGGAAAGACATAACGAAGCTTTGACAATGAAGGATGACCAAGACGACGATGCCACTGAACAGGACTGGATGAGTGTTCCACTGCAGCATAAACATTACCCCTGGATGATGTAGGTAGTAGACTCCATTTTCTTCATAGCCTCCACCAATCTTCTTCCCCGTCAGCAAATCCTGAAAATGATAACCTATCTGATCAAATATCACTCTACAGTTTAGTTCTTTTGTAAGGCAACTAACAGAGAGTAAACTTTGAGGAAAGTTAGGAGCATAAAGAACATTTTTCAACTGTAAGGTGGAGGATATAGAAACATTTCCTTGACCAACAACTGGTGAGGAACTCCCATCGGCTAATGAGACTCCTCGATGAACAATAATATCCTTTAGATCTGAAAAGACAAGCGAATTTCCACACAAATATCTGGATGCACCATAGTCAATAATCCACTTACTATCATTCAGATGAAGTTGATTCCCTATTGAGTAGGCAACACCGACTACAGGAGAGGTGGAACTCAAAGGGTGAAGAGCTATCAGCTCATCATATTCTGCTCGACTGAGGGTGATACTGTCACTTGCAGAGGTATTATCATGTACATTTGTTGCCTCTAGTGTAGTAACATTTGCTTTTGGAGCACATGACTTTGATAAAGAAGAGGTTGGCCGACCATGCTTATCCCAACAACGATTTTCTAAATGTCCAGATTTTCCACAGAATGTACATTGAAGTTTGCCTCTGCCTCCCGTACCTCTCCCACGACCTCGTCCTCTGATATTCTGAATATTTCCATGCCCATAACCAGATGAGGCAGCTAGAGCAGATGATTGGGACACATGATGAGATTGTGGAAGAGAGATCGCAAGTCTACTCAGACGATTGTATGCATCAGCAAGAGTAGGTACATCTGATCCAGTCAACATTTGAACTTTTGCAAGAGAGAATTCTGAAGATAAACCTGTAAGAAACCGAGCAACCATAGTCTGTTCTTGATGATCCTTTTGCTTCGAACAACAAAGAGGCCTATGAGCATTGAGTCTTTCAAACGCATCTTTGACGGAGGCATAGTACTGGGCCAATGTCTGATCTCCCTACTGCAAATTATATATCTCCTGTTCGACTTGCAGGATATGACTCACATTAGTCTCTTGTGAGTACGTATCTCGAAGATTGTCCCACATTTGTTTGGTTGTATTATAGTAAATTAAGCCATCTGCAATATGGGGTTCGACACTATTCATGATCCATGACATAACGATGTCATTATCTTCGTCCCAAGTAACGTATTTTCCCACCTTTTCATTGGGTTCATCTTCTAACAAAATATGTTTTCTACGATGTCCAGATACCGACATCATAAAAGTTCTGGACCATCTGGCATAGTTAGTTTCATTCAACCTTACAGAAGAACCATACAATAAGGGATTTGCAAAAGCCTTATACTCCCCAATATGTTCAATTTTGGAATCACATTTCGAAGTTTCACCCATACTGAATATTTGATGCTATTGCAGCTGCCACAAAAAATCAGATTCACTCACTTGAACAACGTGTTTTATAATCACACGACAGTCAAGTCCACGACTACACAAAGTTTGCCACACCAGAAATAAAATTCACGACAGGCTACAATTGACACAGAAAGTAGCGTGTTTCACAATCACGCATCAGCCAATACCACGACCGCACCTGACTATTCAACCCACGTCAGATACAATTGGTAAAACAACTCAGAAATATAGATCTGAGAAAGCTAGAACAACGTCCAACATGACGACTTGTTCATGGTCAGATTTAAGCACCTGTACTTAACACATAAATCCCACGACAGTAGATAAAAGCTTCCCACAAAAAAACTTTCCATAAAGCAAGGAATCACGCCTGCTGCTTCCACGGCACACATGTTACAACTGCTAAAAAAAAATCACGAAAAACAGGAATCACGACTGCTGCTTCCACGACACAGAAATGACAAAAAAAACTGATTAACAGGCTGCTACTATTGCAGAGAAATCATGCCTGAGAAAAAAAAAAACTTTCCACGACACATAAAAGCACGCCTGCTCTTCCGTAACTCCCAGTCGCAATCGATCTGTAGATTTGATTACAGATCTGTATCATGACGTGAGTCAGACATCAGATCTGTGATCAAATCTATGCAATTAGAAAAAAGAAAACCCACACTTGTTTACGATTTGGTGTAGAACAATCACGTTTTCAGGCTCCCGAGATTCACGGCTCTGATACCATGTAGCAACTTGAATAAGGAGCACCCGAGCCGAGGCAGACGAGACGAGACGAGAGAGAGAGAGAGAGAGAGAGAGAGAGAGAGAGAGAGAGAGAGAGAGAACTCGTTAATTTGATTAGGGCTAATCTCTATGTTTAAATAGAGAGAGGCCAATGTAAAAATTTACACACAAGTCCCTCATTAAACACTAAATATCAAATAACCTCTAGTTTAAGAAAACTTAAACTTAAAACCTCTTAATCTCAACACATACCTCACCAAAATTATGTTTTCAGGAATTTCCCATACTACATAAATGTAGACTCTTTTATTCATAATTCATGGAAAAAGTTCAAGAAGTTTTAGTTCCATTTGTGTTGTATGTCAAAGCCTCGCTAACTGCACTCTTGAATGAAGCAAAAATCTCTACACATACAGACATTCTGGCAATACTAATCTTTTTGCTCCATAAGGCCTATTCTAGCGATAATAAGGCATGCATTGAATCAATAAAGGCACATAACCTGTATCTAAAAGTACAAATTTATATGCAATGGAAAAATGAGAGACTATATGCAACGTAAAACATAATACTGCTAAACATCTTGAAGGATTTCACCACCAAAATGGTAAATAAGGAGCTACAAATCTATATTTCTGGCAACACCTTTTTCTTCAGCCCATATTTTGGAATCTGGACACACTTCTTCAAGATGAAGGTATTACACAGCACCCTGCATCAACCAAGATGCAGCAGAACCTATGACTAGAAGTGTAACGCCCCAAATTTCAAACTTGCGAACCTTTTCAGAAAAACAAGCAAGAGACTAGAAATGTCTCTTTCCTTTAGAGTTGTTTATAAATCAGCAGAAGACTTCGTTTGTTAATGCAGAAGGCAAGCTGACAACTTTGGGCACGTTAACTAAAAGAACCAAAACTCACGAATTCGGATATCCAAAACTCCAGGATGCGAGCTAAGAGCAAGAAGAAGAAGTCTTGAAGCCATCTTGCAATCGCACCATCGCCCGTAGTGTACCTAATCATCACCTATACCCATAGAATGAGTTAGTTTCACGAAAAACTAGTAAGTGCACAATAGAGACTAAAAAAAATTGAATTAAGTACATTTAATTCAGTATGCTGAGCAGTTTGAAGCAGATATGCAGTTAAACAGGTAAGCAGTACAACAAGGTAAGCAATGCAAACGCGTAAGTAGCGCAAGCGAGTAAGCAGTGCAAATGCGTAAGTAGCGCAAGCGAGTAAGCAGGGCAAACGGATAAGTAGCGCAAGCGAGTAAGCAGTGCAAACGGGTAAGTAGTGCAAACGAGCAAGCAGTGCAACTGTCAAAACGCAGCATACGATTCAATTGATCGTAGGCTGTGAAGCACCACGCAAATAGCTTGTTCTCATTTCTAGAACGGGGTTCTCGCATCTAATCATCATCAAGTCATCGTTTGTCGCTCTTAGTATTTCTAACAAACGCTTTCTCCTGAACAACCATTATCTATTCCCATCTCTCAAGGCCTTCTGCGACAAACTGTCACCTGTTATGACCCACTTAAGGTGTCATACTTCTCAGAAAAACCCACCCTTCCATAGAAGGTCCAAGACACGATCACTATCTAAAATCGCTAACGATCTGATTGTCACATCTGAGTCCTGCATGTAATCATGCTAAAACAGAAAGCCAAACTATAGATTTGTAACTGGCTATCTCAAACAATCTCAGAAGATCATCACAGCTCACCATAATTTTTTATGGTAAGCAAAAACACAAGATCCACGTCGGATCGCTCAGTCCGGGAGATATACGACCCGACAGGGAATTACCGCCCTAAAGGGTATACCTGGTCTTGGACCATACACTTCCTCACAGGAATTCACCGTTTTTGCGGCTACCCGTTCGTGGACAGTGTACATCCTCACAGCAAAACCTTCGGGAAATCGGTTCCCAATAAATGCCATATCCAATAAAAATAATTGCGATACACACATCAACGTAAATGACCGCTCTCAGGGTCGATAGCCACTATTACAATCTACAAGATCAACGCCGAATTACCTGGTCTGAGAAATGTATAACCTCATAAGGAATTCCGCCCTAGATGGTATACCTGGTCTTGGACCATACACTTCCTCACAGGAGTTCACCATCTTCGCGGCTACCCGTTCGTGAACAGTGTACATCCTCACAGAGAATCTACCACTCTAGCCGGTTACCTGGTCTTGATCATACACGCCCTCGCAGATAATCCTTTGGAGATCAGGTCCTCAACGGATACGATACTCAGTGATACATGCATCAATACAATCGATTGCTTCGAACAATTGACCGCTCTTGGGGTCAGTAGCCACCAATATGGGCACAAGTATGAATATCATCAATATGTAGCGTATCACTGCACATGGTAAAACAAAACACACGATCACCCATTCCTCCAATAAGGCTCCATGAACCATAAACATATTATCGCATACTTCCAACATTTCTTGTCACGTGACATATCAATCACATCACACAGAAACATATAATAGTACTCATCGTGTTATTGCCACAAGGAACATTGCAATCCTTAAATAAGACCTCAAAGTATGCGTAAACGACACATGAGAACATGCAGATATGACAATCCAGTTGATTCTATAGGCAAAGAGTAACTAATTCTATCCGACAGCCAAACAAAAACAACCGAATAAGACAAACACTCATAACAATGCTTGTAAGACATAAAATTACCATCAAATGGCTTAGTCCATCAGTAAGTAATTAAATTAATCATAAGGCATAAACCATTGTATCGCAAGTCATTCATAAGTTATACACGATAAGCAATCACATGACAACAGTTATATCACAATATGTAAGCAACTTATAAGACAAGCGACCACATCAATCCTAGTTGCCATCAGTTCGTAGATTACGAGTTGTATGCAATCACCTCAATCATAAGAGATACAAGCCAATAAGTGCTACGTTACAACAAGCACCAAGCAGTTCGACCAAGGGGTAAAGCGATTCATATGCTAGTATATAGCAACTGGCATAATGCTATTATTATAAGTACTTAACTAGTATGAGAAGCTAGTTATTACTTAGCAAAGAACTGCGTAAGCAGTTTAACAACTAGAGTAACGCCTCGACAGGCGGGTACAGCTTCACGAGTAGCATACTGAACTACCGAGCAAGCAAGCAATCGACCAGTGTGAACAGACTTTATGTTTCGATATTACTGGCCTGCGGGTACGCACAGGCAAAACGTAGAAACAACTGGGACTAGTTCGGGCGTCTGTTATTCTATGTATTTTCAATAACCCGAATAACTAGTTGAGTCCGCTCCTAAAGGGCCGGCTTTAACCGAGAGAGGATTCCCCAAAAGAGACAGTACTACGGATGCATCCAACTTCTGCAGAAGTGTTGAGCAAACTATTGTAGCCCCTTTCCCCTTCACTCCAATGACTGGGGAGGCCAGATCATTGCCTGTAGGGTGTTTGTTAACAACTTGTCCAATAAAGTTTTGTACCGCTCTGTCCTCTCCCTTGACAGAACAACCAGAAGTGAATGGGTGCGTTAGGGGTTGCTTAACTAACGACCCATCCCATGCTATGGTCTTTAAACCACTCGAGCATCTTGCCTGTGAAGACGAATGTGATGCCATATAGGTGATTACAGCATTGTGCATTTAGCACTATTCGAGGTCGCACGACCGTCTCATCCGATCATCGCAGTACTAGACGTGTCGTGCACGACTACAAGTACTCTAGGATGAAGGGGGTATAGCTTCTCAATAGAAGCCTCAACATGAGTGTTTCACAAAGATGTAATGTCTATCAACTTTACTTTATCTTTTGAAACAGCAGTACCTTGTGCCAACATTATGCATGCGATTTTCTAGAATCACCTTCGCTATCGAGGTATCTACATGTCTCGCATGACTCGATACCGACCTCGATAGATGGGATACATGTTTCTCAACAGAACCCCTGCTAAGTAGTTCGCTCGAACCTCAACTCGTCTGCAGGACTGCATACTCGAAGAGTCAGGATCCTTGCAAGGTATCCCTCTCCTTAGACGAGGATGTATCGTTCGCTCTCGACTGAACTCTTGTCGCAAGAAGGGGAGTGATAAATGTCTCTTGCATCCTCCACGAGGATGCCTCAAACGCGTATACAATGAGCGAAAACCTGAGCGTCATCTGCAATAGCAAGACAGTAACAACACAAATGCAAAAGCAAGAGCCTAGGCGCAAAGCGCGACGGCAGAGTAAGACTGTAAGCAGGAGTGCAATGCAGAACCTTTGCGCGATGCGCAACGACAAAGTAAAAGACTGAAGCAGGAGTGCAACACAAAACCTTTGCGCGATACACGACGGCAAAATAAAGGTTGTAAGCAGGAGTGCAACGCAGAACGTTTGTGCGATGCACGACGACAAAGTAAAAGACTGTAAGCAGGAGTGCAACGCAAAACCTTTGCGCGATGCGCAACGGTAAAGTAAAAGACTGTAAGCAAGAGTGCAACGCAGAACCTTTGCGCGATGCACGACGACAAAGTAAAGGACTGTAAGCAGGAGTGCACTGCAGAATCTTTGCGCGATGCACGACGGCAAAGTAAAAGACTGTAAGCAGGAGTGCAACGCAGAACCTTTGCGCGATGCGTGACGGCAAAGTAAAGGACAAGGATCGTGAGACCGGGTCCTTGAGTTAAATGCGTACTCATATAAATATATATGATATATATATATATGCATATATATTTATTTAATTGTCCTTTTTAGTTAATTGAACTCAATTCAATTGTACAAGTCTTCTGTGCAATCTTCCCCTACCTTGGAGAGTTACGAGTTTGCTGGCGTCTGCGGATGTACACGATTAACGGCTCGGGTCACGATTCGTCGTAGTTGTAAATATACGATATTAACATGCAACCCAGACAAAAGCAAAAGTAAGGAGAAGACTCGACTTCTCCGATACATAGGGTTGGGGCCAACCGTCCCAATTGACTCGAAAAAAGGATGGGGCAGGGCCAAATGACCCTTGCCGCCAAAAGAGGGACGTAGTCAATGCGAGCTGATGACTCACGCTTACTAGGAATTCCTCATTGAAGACCAACGATTGCAATGATGTATCCCCATCACGATGTAGTTTTCGAAGATTACCCGGGTCTGTTGGCCAAGGGTATAGACTCGTGCACAAAGGGGAGGGGGCCATCGGCCCCTGCTGGCAAGCAAAAAGGGCAAGGGCCTTTGGCCCCTGCTGGAACAGAAAAAGGAGCAGGGGCCTTCGACCCCTGCTGGAACACTAAAAGGGGCAGGGGCCTTCGGCCCCTGCCGGAACATCAAAAAGGGGCATGGGCTGCCAGGAAAATGAGCAAAAAGAAAGAGGCGCAGGGGCCAACAGCCCCCCTGCGGCCTTTGCAAGCGGAGGTAGGGGCCAAAGGCCCTGGTCGACGTGCTAAGCAGGGAAACGAGATAGGGGCCTAAGGCCCCTGTCAGTTTCTCAGAGGAACAGGAAGCAGGGAGGAGGGGCTCGGCCCCTCCCCTGCCGTAGCAAAGAGC
This sequence comes from Nuphar pumila, assembly GCF_984573655.1. Taxonomy (NCBI): domain Eukaryota; kingdom Viridiplantae; phylum Streptophyta; class Magnoliopsida; order Nymphaeales; family Nymphaeaceae; genus Nuphar; species Nuphar pumila. The sequence goes on from NC_143259.1 coordinate 89,136,109, forward strand.
AGGGAGGGGTCCTACCCCTCCCCTGCTAAAAGGGGGCACAGGGAGGGCATTTAACCCCACCGAGAGACGAGAGGTGGAAGGAGGTTTCGAGAACCTCCCCCCTTCGTCGCTGCGTGCTTTTAAAAGCACGCAACCAACTTATCACCCGGGTCGGATCCAGGTCCGGATCCGGCCCAGATACAAACAATTTTTTTTTTTGGGTTATTACATCCTACCCTCCTTAAAAATAATTTCCTCCGCGAAATTTCTATCGCATTCATTGGTCAAAATACAAGTCAGGGTATTTTTCCCTAACATTTGACCATTCGTCAGCCGAATCTTTGTTCGAGTTCCTTGTCATCCTTTACCCAAGATCAAAATCTCAGGAAGCTCAAAAAAGAAGCCAAAAACATTTGTACTATTCATGCGTAACATGAGTAGTTTACAAAAAACCCAACAATGCTAGTACATAAGCGGAACACGTCAAACCACTTAGCTTAACAATGCTAAAAACATCTACAAAACAAGAAAAAATTGTATACTCACAACGCGATGCGGATGCTCAATGGTCAAGAATTCATACTTCCCTTAGCTCTGATACCAAGTTGTAACGCCCAAATTTCAAACTTGCGAACCTTTTCAGAAAAACAGGCAAGAGACTAGAAATGTCTCTTTCCTTCAGAGTTGTTTATGAAATCAGCGGAAGACTATTCGTTTATTAATAAACTTTGGGTACGTTCGCTAAAAGAACCAAAACTCACCAATTCAGATATCCCAAGGAAAATTCGTTACAAACCCAAAACGTCCAGGACGCGAGCTAAGAGCAAGAAGAAGAAGTCTTGAAGCCATCTTGCAATCGCGCCATCGCCCGTGGTGTACCTAATTATCACTTATACCCATAGAATGAGTTAGTTTCGCGAAAAACTAGTAGGTGCACAAGAGAGACTACAGGAAACTGAATTAAGTACATTTAATTCAGTATGCTGAGCAGTTTAAAGTAGATATGTAGTTAAACAGGTAAGCAGTGCAAACAGGTAAGTAGTGCAAGCGAGTAAGCAGTGCAAACGCGTAAGTAGCGCAAGCGAGTAAGCAGTGCAAATGCGTAAGTAGCGCAAGCGAGTAAGCAGTGCAAACGGGTAAGTAGCGCAAGCAACTAAGCAGTGCAAACGAGTAAGCAGTGCAACTGTCAAAACGCAACATACAATTCAATTGATCATAGGTTGTAAACCACCACGCAACTAGCTTGTTCTCATTTCTAGAATGGGGTTCCCGCATCTAATCATCATCAAGTCATCATTTATCGCTCTTACTACTTCTAACAAACGCTTTCTCCTGAACAACCCTTATCTATTCCCATCTCTCAAGGCCTTACGCGACAAACTGTCACCTGTTATGACCCACTTAAGGTGTCATACTTCTCAGAAAAACCCACCCTTCCATAGAAGGTCCAAGACACGATCACTATCTAAAATCGCTAACGATCTGATTCTCACATCTGAGTCCTGCATGTAATCATGCTAAAACAAAAAGCCAAACTATAGATTTGTAACTGGCTATCTCAAACAATCTCAGAAGATCATTACAGCTCACCATAACTTTTTATGGTAAGCAAAAACACAAGATTCACGTCGGATCGCTCGGTCCGGGAGATATACAACCTGACAGGGAATTACCGCCCTAAAGGGTATACCTGGTCTTGGACCATACACTTCCTCACAGGAATTCACCATTTTTGCGGCTACCCGTTCGTGGACAGTGTACATCCTCACAGCAAAACCTTTGGGAAATCGGTCCCCAACAAATGCCATATCCAATAAAAATAATTGCGATACACGCATCAACGCAAATGACCGCTCTTAGGGTCAATAGCCACTATTACAATCTACAAGATCAACGCCGAATTACCTGGCCTGAGAAATGTATAACCTCACAAGGAATTCCGCCCTAGATGGTATACCTGGTCTTGGACCATACACTTCCTCACAGGAGTTCACTGTCTTCGCGGCTACCCGTTCGTGAACAGTGTACATCCTCACAGAGAATCTACCACTCTAGCCGGTTACCTGGTCTTGATCATACACGCCCTCACAGATAATCCTTTGGAGATCAGGTCCTCAACGAATACCATACTCAGTGATACATGCATCAATACAATCAACTGCTCCGAACAATTGACCGCTCTTGGGGTCAGTAGCCACCAATATGGGCACAAGCATGAATATCAACAATATGTAGCGTATCACTACACATGGTAAAACAAAACACACGATCACCCATTCCTCCAATAAGGCTCCATGAACCATGAACATATTATCGCACACTTCCAACATTTATTATCACGTGGCATATCAATCACATCACACATAAACATATAATACTACGCATCGTGTTATTGCCATAAAGAACATTGCAATCCTTAAATAGGACCTCAAAGCATGCGTAAACGACACACGAGAACATGCAGATATGGCAATCCAGTTGATTCTATAAGCGAAGAGTAACTAATTCTATCCGACAGCCAAACAAAAACAACCGAATAAGACAAACACTCATAACAATGCTCGTAAGACATAAAATTACCATCAAATGGCTCAATCCATCAGCAAGTAATTAAATTAATCGTAAGACATAAACCATTGCATCGCAAGCCATTCATAAGCTATACACGATAAGCAATCACACGACAACAGTTATATCACAATATGTAAGCAGCTTATAAGACAAACGGCCACATCAATCCTAGTTGTCACCAGTTCATAGATTACGAGCTATATGCAATCACATTAATCATAAGAGATACAAGCCAACAAGTGTTACGTTACAACAAGCACCAAGCAGTTCGACCAAGGGGTAAAGCGAGTCACCTGCTAATATATAGCAACTAGCATAATGCTATTATTATAAGCACTTAACTAGTATCAGAAGCTAGTTATTACTTAACAAAGAACTACGTAAGCAGTTTAACAACTAGAGTAACGCCTCGACAGGCGGGTACAACTCAATGAGTAGCATACTGAACTACCGAGCAAGCAAGCAATCGACCAGTGTGAATAGACTTTATGTTTCGATATTACTAGCCTGTGGGTACGCGCAGCCAAAACGTAGAAAAAACTGAGACTAGTTCGGGCGTCTGTTATTCTATGTATTTTCAATAACCCGAATAGCTAGTTGAGTTCGCTCTTAAAAGGCCAGCTTTAGCCGAGAGAGGATTCCCCAAAGGAGGCAGTGCCACAGTTGCATCCAACTTCTGCAGAAGTGTTGAGCTAACTATTGTAGCCCCTTTTCCCTTAACTCCAAAGATTGGGGAGGTCGGATCATTGCCCGTGGAGTGGTTGTTAACAACCTGTCCATTAGAGTTTTGTACCACTTTGTTCTCTCTCTTGACAGAACAACCAGAAGCGAATGGGTGCGTTAGGCGTTGCTTAACTAACGACCCATCCTATGTTGTGGTCTTTAAACCACTCGAGCATCTTGCCTGTGAAGGCGAATGTGAGGCCATTTAGGTGATTACAACATTGTGCATTTAGCACTATTCGAGGTTGCACGACCGTCTCATCTTATCATCGCAGTACTAGACATGTCGTGCACGACTACAAGTACTCTAGGATGAAGGGGGTATAGCTCCTCAATAGAAGCCTCAACAGGAGTGTTTCAAAAAGATGTAATGTTTATCAATTTTACTTTATCTTTTGAAACAACAGTACCTTGTGACAACATTATGCATGCAATTTTCTAGAATCTCCTTCGCTATCAAGGTACCTACATGCCTCGCATGACTCGATACCGGCCTCGATAGACGGGATACAAGTTTCTCAACAGAACCCCTGCTAAGTAGTTCGCTCGAACCCCAACTCGTCTGCAGGACTGCATACTCGAAGAGTTATGATCCTTGCAAGGTATTCCTCTCCTTAGACGAGGATGTATCGCTCACTCCCGACTGAACTCTTGTCACAAGAGAGAGAGTGGTAGATGTCTTTTGCATCGTTCACGAGGATGCCTCAAACGCGTATGCAATGAACGAAAACCTGAGCATCATCTGCAATAGCAAGGCAGTAACAACACAAATGCAAAAGCAAGAGCCTAGGCGCAAAACGCGACGACAGAGTAAAGACTGTAAGCAGGAGTGCAACGCAGAACCTTTGCGCGATGCACGACGGCAAAGTAAAAGACTGTAAGCAGGAGTGCAATGCAAAACCTTTGCGCGATGCACGACGACAAAGTAAAGGTTGTAAGTAGGAGTGCAACGCAGAACCTTTGCACGATGCACGACGGCAAAGTAAAAGACTGTAAGCAGGAGTGCAACGCAGAACCTTTGCACGATGCGCGACGACAAAGTAAAGGACTGTAAGCAGGAGTGCAACGCAAAACCTTTGCGCGATGCACGACGGCAAAGTAAAGGACTGTAAGCAGGAGTGCACCACAGAATCTTTGCGCGATGCACGACGGCAAAGTAAAAGACTGTAAGCAGGAGTGCAACACAAAACCTTTGCGCAATGCACGACGACAAAGTAAAGGACAAGGATCGCGAGACCGCGTCCTTGAGTTAAATGCATACTCGTATAAATATATATGATATATATATATATGCATATATATTTATTTAATTGTCCTTTTTAATTAATTGAACTCAATTCAATTGTCCAAGTCTTCTGTGCAATCTTCCCCTACCTTGGAGAGTTACGAGCTTGCCGGCGTTTGCGGATGTACACGATTGATGGCACGGGTCGTGGAGCGTGAGTGAGATCCGCCGTAGCTGCAAATATGCGATATTAACATGCAACCTAGACAAAATCAAAAGCAAGGAGAAGACTCAACTTCTCTGATACATAAGGCTGGGGCCAACCGTCCCAATTGACTCGAAAAAAGGATAAGGCAGGGCCAAATGACCCTTGCCGCCAAAAGAAGGACGTAGTCAATGCGAGTTGATGACTCACGCTTACTAGGAATTCCTCATTGAAGACCAACGATTGCAATGATCTATCCCCATCACGATGTAGTTTCCGAAGATTACCCGGGTCTGTCGGCCAAGGGTATAGACTCGTGTACAAAAGGCAGGGGGCCATCGGCCCCTGCTGGCAAGCAAAAAGGGCAGGGGCCGATGGCCCCTGCCAGGAAAATGAGCAAAAGGAAAGAGGTGCAGGGGTCAACTGCCCCCCCTGCGGCCTTTGGAAGCGGAGGTAGGGGCCAAAGGCCCCCAGTCGGCGTGCTAAGCAGGGAAACGAGACAGGGGCCTAAGACCCCTATCAGTTTCTTAGAGGAACAGGAAGCAGGGAGAAAGGGCTCGGCCCCTCCCCTACCGTAGCAGAGAGCAGGAAGGGGTCGTGCCCCTCCCCTGCTAAAAGGGGGCACAGGGAGGGGATTTTACCCCTCTCGTGGCCACACAGAGAGATGAGGGAGAGAGAGAAGAGACGGGAGAAGAGGAGAGAAAAGGAGGCAGTGGCGTACCAGGGGGGTTTTCGGAGGAAGCTCGCCGGAAGGAAGGGGGTCGCCGATGTCGGTGGCGGCGGGCTGTCGGGGGTCGCTGGCGTCGGTGACTGTGGACGAGCGAGAGGGTAAGGGAGAGAGACCGAGAGACGAGAGGGGGAAGGAGGTTTCGAGAACCTCCCCCCTTCGTCGCTGCGTGCTTTTAAAAGCATGCAACCGACTTATCACCCGGGTCGGATCCAGGTCCGGATCCGGCCCGGATACAAACAAAATTTTTTTTTGGGTTATTACAAGAAGTACATTTTGTATCAAATGGAAAAATGAGAGACTATGTTTTCTCACTAGATAGAAAACAAACAGCAAGATTTCAGCACACAAATTACTGGCAAACATCTTGAAGAATTTCACTACCCAACAATAAATAAGGTCCTAAAGATCTATATTTCATGCCATGAACTTAGAATGAAAAACTTCCTTAATCTCTAACTTGATGTCTATATCTAATAAACACAAATCACACTATAAACGGTTCTGTAATTTGGTACATTTGGGCCATGTATTTCAGAATTCATGTTGGCCATATCAATTGATTGTTAACTCGCACTTGCATTCAAATTTCACCCTGTTCTTAACAGAGCTATACACATTATTTCATGGGGTATACATAGATTATGTCATCAAACTATCAATAATACAAACCTAACATGAAATCAGTGTGAGCAGCCATAGGCCCTCCAAGGTCATAGTCCCAGCCCACATGTAACTAATAAACTCAGCCAAAACAAGAAAAGATTTAACTGGAATTATTTTGAGCTAAATGAGTGAATTTGGCAGACACGGCATAAACCCAAGCCTTATGAAACAACCATAGGCATATACTCACTTATTCATGTAGTAACATGGAGCAATAAACATGGAACTAATACGAGGGTTTCCATCATTAGATCCTGAAAATCCCCAAACACCACTGTCCTCCATTTTAAAAGGCAATGGCTTGGGTCTATCCCGTCTTCCAGTAACCTATCAAAGCAATCAACTGTTATAAGCAATGTTTAATAATTTGAAAATCAAAATTAGCCACTATTAGCTAAAATTTATAATCCATAAAAAGAACAACTTTGCCTCTAGAGCAATAGGAACTGAGATAGCTGCTTCACAGAGATATTTTGTTCATATAGTTACATTTGTGCAGTTTCATGTGCAAAGAATTGGCTCTACAGTCTACACACACACATACACATGAGAGAGAGAGAGAGAGAGAGAGAGAGAGAGAGAGAGAGAGATTAAATAACATCTCTTTGTATGAATAAACCAGATCTGAAAATATGGTCTTATAGTTATTAAATGATACCTAAGCCTTAGCAAAGAAGCTAAAGTGATCCGCTTTTACCTCAAAGACAGGAACTGCACAAATAATTGCAAGAAAATTTCTCCATGAAAAAATAGAACTTGTAGGGAATAATTATTAATGAAGCTATATTAAAGTTGTGCCTTTTTATGTTTAAAACAAGATCTGCATACTTATCAAGTGGCATATATTTTCACGAGTCTATCCCCATAAGAGAGATTAAGATCTTGGGCAAAAAGAATTATGAAGCCGATAACGGACTTCCTTATTCCTTGATTGCGATGCATCATAACTTGTTAGACTTTTGCATTTATTTATGTCTTTATTATAACTATTCGGACAATGCTCTGCCTTTGGTTAGAATGGCCAAAGGATATTTCTCACAAAGCAATCATTCATCTTCGAGGAGATAACATCCAAAGTATGCTTGGTAAAAGAGAAACGGGCATTCGTTTAATTGAAAACTATCAGATCAACCTTTTTGAGAATGACATCTTTCACTGCAAATTGATAGCTAGCGAGCATTGTGAGACGCACCTTGAGATGGGCGAAATCTATATGAGAAGGATCAGAAACATTTTCCATAAGCGTGTCATACCCATAGAACAAATCCCTCTGGATTGTCACACTTGAAAATCCAGGATCGGCAAAATCATCCGGCAACCTGATCTTTCGCAAAAAGCAAAAGAACCAATGTAAGAATTTTTAGGATTAAAGAACAGAGAAGAAACCAAAGAATTGGGTCAGAATTGAGCTGCAACATACATGGGTGGCTTAGTAACTGAAGCCTTCTCCCATCCATTCTCATCCGGTCAGAATGAAGCCAAACAAAGAGCAGACCCTGAGATACAAGAGCTGGAAACCTGATCACGCAGGTTTTTGGTGACGCTACGGCACGGACTTCGGGGCCTTCAGGAGAGGCTTGAGGAATTCTAGCACACGATCCATCAGATTTAAAGGACCACCCATGGTAAGAGCATTGCAACCAGCCATCTTCATCCACCCTTCCTTCCTGTGAGGACCACCGTGCTCAATGTCAGCAAATCCGTACTCTGTATGTATATATATGTATATAGGTACGTATTTGTGTGCAAAGGGTTTAAGGGCTCATTCATCCAAGGTAAATCAGGGCTTAAATGATCATTTTGAAAGCATAGACGATGGGTTATGCAAATGAAATTTCCTGTACTACCTTTAGTTGGTGGAGGAGACTGTGTCAAATTAAAAGTGATCGACAAGAGGTGAATCTTTCGGTACTACCTCTTGAACTTGATGATTGAAAGAGACTATGTTAGCTGAAAGATGGTTATCGATTCAAGAATGCAAAGTGTCTGTTTGAATGTGCATAGATTAATGACGGACTGTATAACTGAATATTCTTGTAATACTTTTGTCGGTCCGGAGGATTGACGAGACTATGTCAGATCATCGATACTACCTCTTGGTCTCAATAATCGAAGGGATTATGTTAGCCGAAAGATGGTTATCGATCCAATAATTATGTTAGCCTAAAGATGGTTATCGGTCCAATAACAAGAGAGATTGGGGAGTTACCGAGAGCGGGGCAAGACGATGAGGGCACTTGTCCTCGAAGGCGATCCAGTTGCCTTCCCTATCCTTCCAAAGGACGATCTCCCTGCCAAGCATCTGGAAAGGAGTGGGGAGGCGAGGGTCGAGGTCCTCGATGAGCGACACCGGATACCAATGGTCCCTCCACGAGAACTTCTCCTTCTCGTCGCTGCCTTCCTTCTCCTCATCGGCAGCAACGACTGAATACTCAATCTCGTCTCTTTGGGAAGACGTGACCGCCGAAGTCGTCGCGGCATGGAAAACCACACACCTCCTCCCACTTCTTACAGCAGTAGTCAAGGACGCTGGAAAGGAGAGACATGATTGCTTGGTATTGCTGCTGTGGTGCTGGTGTTGTAACAACGAAAGGCTGCCGCTTGGGATCGATGTGCACGCGAATGATGTCATCGTCTCGTAATATTATAATGCACACAAGAATATTATAATGCACAAAATTAGCACCGGATCTGCTGCTGCAAACGCACAGGAGAGCTAAAGAAAGGAGGGGCGATCTAGTAGAAGTTTTTTCCGGTGTGTTCCAACGAGGGAAGGAAGAGTCTGAGACCCAACGCGCTACGTGTGTGGAGGACAGTGCGACACGTGTTCGTTTGAAATCTTTTTGTCAACGCTTACACCGGCGCCCGCAGGAATTGTGTACAAGGTGCGCTTCGGGTTTTGTCAAAAACTTTGGTGCTGCAAGTTGGGGTGTCAAGTCAACGGGTCGGGTTTGGTTCGGACTTGAGTGAAACTTAATTCAGATTTGATTAGAGATGATAGGTACTTAATTTGGATTCTAACCCAATCAAACCTTCTTTTTTTTAAGGCAAGCTGGGGTTAGGCGAACTTCAACAGCCACCCAATATGACAGACGGATTTGATCCTGGGCCTTCCTTCAGCTTGACACAGGACCCCGCTTACCACATGGGTCGAGTCCAATCAAACTTATCATAAGAGAAACCATACTCAAATCTTTTAAATATTACATGAATCAGACCCGGACCACACTCGATAAATTAATATTTTTATCTTTCTTACATGTGGATCTTAGTGGGAACTCAGGTCAGGCCCGAGTCTGAGCTCTGTATATTAATCGGACTCTTTGAATCCAAACTTTTTTTTTATCACCAGATCCTAACCGTATAAAGTGAGAGTCGGCAAATCCAACCAACGACCCGATTCCAATCCCTGTCACATTTTTGTCATCGGGAAAATGACCGAATAAAAAAGTGTAAGATTTCTAAAATGTTGGTCTAACTACTTCATTCCTTTCATGGGGAATGGAATCTTAACTTGCGGGCAGCTTCTTTTTCTTACCCTCAACAGGAAAGTGGGAATCCAGCGGATAAGATTATTTTGTTGCTTTAATGGGCAATATTATAAGGAAAAATGATTGCATGGACTTTGGCGGACTTCCGGTTGCATACGGTTTTTATAGTGTTATTTTGGTTGGCCATTTTGCACACACAAAGTTTTATTCAAAAATACGTATAAAATACCCAAAGTCAACCGCCTTAGCGCTTGTATTATTGAATAGTGTTGGAAAACGTGGCAAGACATATACACCACAAAGAATATTATTAATCGAAAGATAGTATATCAATGTGTAATTATAATTAAATATAGAATTTTATTACTTTGTTTTATGAGAAACAATCATATTATTTATTTATTTAAAACAATGATAAGAATGATATAAGTTATGCATTTTTATACATGATTCATATGACATGTCAATTTAAATATGCAAATGAAACATTCATAACCAAATTAATATTCTAAATTAGTATATATGATTATAAATAATTAATTAAAATATCTAAGTTTATTTAGATGAATCAAATTTCAAATAATAGACACTTGCAATTAAAAACAAACATGTAATTATAGCCAACAATCATAAATGAGATCAAACTTATTTAAAAAAAAATAATCGCATCTACCAAAATAGAAACCGTTTGATTGTCATGTAATTTCGGACATGAGAAAAGATGAATTTTCTTTTGGCTAATAAAGACAAAATCTAAATAATTGAATAAGCTTTTCAATGCATCAAAAATCACTAAATTGAGATATGTGATTTCAAAGTTATGACTTCCATAAGCATACTATGTCAAATGCTTTATGATTTTGAGTGTGATTCGACTCAAATATATGAAGAAGATCCAAACACAAATTTGAATAAATAATATACATAAATTAATAATAACATAAAAAAAGTATATTTCAAGAGAGAGCTTTCAAACCCACATTGATTGAAAAAAAAATAAGGCATAAGTTTACGTCAACTTACTTTAACTTAAACCACCATCAAAATAAAATTGGACTCAAGCTTTTATGTTAACCCTAAATTTAGAAACATACCAAATAAGACGGACTTGGGCTTGCCTCTTAGCTACAAGATACAAGTTATGTAGAAGTATTTTTCTATTGCTACTCCCTAGGGTGAGATGCTCTATTTATAAAGTATGGGGACTTAGTTTCTCATTAAAAAAATGAGTCTCAGTTAATGTCAACCTCCAACAACACTTTTTTAATTGATAAGGTCATCCATCATTAGGTAATATTTTTAATTAAAATAAGACTCTAAAAGTTATAAAAGATTTAAAGATACCAAAAGCAAAATTTAACAAATACAATAATTATAAAAAACATCCCCAAAACAAGATTTACAAAAAAAAAAATTGACAAATCATGACTTTGACTTAATATATGCATATTTAGTAGTATACCAATTATGACCACATTGAAAGACGTACTAAAGGTATAACCCTAATATAATATGCCCATGCTAGTTACCACTATGAGCATCATAAAAGCTTTACTACCCAGTATATAGATACATGGTACAAATATAGAACATACTGATTATTTAAAACCAAAGTTCACGTAGTCAATCATATCTCAAAGGCTACTAATGAGTGTAATTATTAATCATTTCCTCTCAATAAGGCTATGTGCACCTGCACATATCAAATTGTCTAACTGACAAAGAGACAATGTCAGATCTATTACAAACATATGTGCTTAATGCTCCACGGTTTTTATCGAGTCTTCGGAGGATTTTCCTATATTGGCACCATGAGTATGTCTATCTCTTAAAAGTTTCATCTTCAAAAGACCCTACTGCAAAAAAAAAATAAGATACATTACATCACCCGAATTCACTCAGGCTTATATCCCTAACCTAATTTGTGAGACATCAAAAATAGTATATCCAAAGACTAGAGGCTAGGATTTTTTCTCGTATCCAAATTGACACAACTTAAATAAGTTTCAGATGAGCTCATTCTGCAACCAAAACTGGCAAAACCATGATAAGATCTTGCATAAGTCATAGTTTCATGCAATATCAAAACAACAGTTCATGAACATAATTGCGACCATATTTGAATATTCATAGATTTCATCAAAAGTTATTCAAGGCCATATAAAATATCCAACAAATAGCTATTAATATAGTTGTATATATTTTTTTATTGAAATAACTAAAAAACCCACCTAAAGGTCTTCTTACCATGCACATGGCTTTGCCCTCCTTGCTACAATAGACATACACATGTACTTTCTACTTGGGACATTTATTAGGCATGGTGGCATTCACAAGTCACTCCTACCACATGAGAAGAGCACTTAGGTTGTATGTCTCCTTAATAAAAGGTATTTTAGAAGAACTATTTATGATTTTTTTTATTGTGAAGGATGTATAAGCCACACACAACAAATGGCTAGATTGTTGGAAATTCTCCTTCTATGGAGTTGTTTGGAAGACAGACCATTCAAAACAATGTCCTACTTGATGGTGTTAATTACTCTTCCAATAAACTTAAAAGAGTTGCTATTTGCTTGTATTGGAGTTTTCAAAATCTGTAAAAATGAAAAGAAGACCTAAAGTTGACGCCTTCATGGGGGGCAGGGGGCATGGGGTAAGCCCACAGAGTTTTACGTTGGTAGGATAGTGATTGTAATTACGGCAGGCAAAGCCAATGCGGCTAGGTCTCTGATCCTAGGGACAGTTTCTCCATGTAAATATCTAGAAAAAAAGACAAGGTTGAAGTTGAAGTCGCATTGATAGTTAAAGATGTATGTCATCTATATCTCAAGGAAACACAAATTTTGGTAGATAAGGAGACTTGTGCCACTTTAGTTAAAGGGGCTTAAGCTTCTTTCAAGAGCTTTAGATGCGTAAACCTCTTTAGTCCTCATGTACAACCCTGCCAAGGAAGAGGCGCCTCTTTTCAGGGTGACCTTTGGTCTTTCTGGATTGAGTCTTAGATTTGATCCAATGCATGCCTAATGAACCCAAACCCATTATAATATTTTAATGCCCAAATTGCCCATGACCTTTCTAACTAAGCCCAAGCCTAAACTTTTCTAACTAAGCCTAAGCCTAAACTTTTTTTGCTTCAACTTAGGTTGATTGAATCTTAGAGGACATCTTTTTTAGCTAAATGGATTCTAGTTGTCTTCTTTCAAGTCAAACCATCCTTTCTTGTGAACTGAGCTCCTTGGCACTAATCCTAGTCCAATTCTTTGCATGTCATGAAGTGCTTGCCTTTGCCAGGCCTAAGTAGGGGTGGCCAACAGGCTGGGTGACTGACATATTGGGTCGAGTTCATACTGGGTCGTATTAGGTAGAGTTCATACTGCATTTTTGTCCCAAATCAAGTCGGGTCAATTCATCCCGATGAGATAATCGGGTCCTAATTAGGCCGAGCCCCCTGTAGAACTGAGTCGGGTTTAAAGGGCTCAGCGTGAGCCTGAGTACAATTGAGTCAGGTCAGGCTTAAATGGGTCAGGTTTGTCAAACCCTAATTAGGCCAGGCCACACTGGCTCGATGGCAACTCCTAAGCCTAGCCTATCCTTGGATCATATTTATGTATTTAAAGAACTAGAACATAAGATCTGAATCAATGTTGTAAGAATCATTTCAAAGCCAAAATCGATTTTCAAATAGATTAAGAGAATCAGGCAAATTCTGATTCAGGGGCTGGATAGTTTTGAATCAGCCAAATTTTAATCACAAAAAGACATGTCAAAAAAAGAATAAAATATTAAAAAACTAATTTAATCATTTTCAAATTTATTTGAAAATTAGTCTGTTCACATCAGTTTCATATCATTTTTCTACTGATACGATACAAATTGTCTGATTTATGATGATTCACAATGATACTTGAAATTCCACTAGAGGGGGGGTGAATAGTGAAATATGATAAAGATCGATAAAATAAAATAATTAAGCAATAAGGCACAACACATAAAACACAGAATTTATACTGGTTCGGTCAGTATCCAGACCTACATTCAGTCCCCAAGCAAACCACTTGAGCTTTTCACTATAACATCCGAGTCACCGGATAAATAGTACAACACCCTCTTCCTCAGAGGTCTTCTTCTCTCAACAGAGAAGGGGCACACCCTCTTCCACAGAGGTCTTCTTCTCTCAACAGAGAAGGACAATACCTTCTTTCACAGAGGTCTTCTTCTCTCAACAGAGAAGGGCAACACCCTCTTTCACAGAGGTCTACTTCTTTCAACAAAGAAGGAATACAGTGAATAACAGAGTTACAATACTTTCTATAGAACCTTCAGAATGATATGAATGCACGAATGAAGGATTCTCAGAATGTTCTGTTTGTCACTCAGAGGATACTCTTTGTCAAAGAGCTGGACTTGACTTTTTCTCTTTTCTTTCTTTCCTTTTTCTCTTTCTTTTTCAAGGCTCTCTTTTCAAATATCGAATAGGTATTTTTCTCGTTGTAATCTCACACGTCTATTCCATTCCCTTGTTTGAATAGTTTATTTGAGTGTGTTTATATAGCTTTTAAAAAGTAGTCGTTACATTTTGGAATTGTAACTTTTTGAAATGTGAAATGTTATGTCATTTCAAAAAATATCTTTTAGAGAAATTCGAGAATGCCTTTTTCCATAAAAGTAAAATAGAGGGTACACTAGTCGTTGTAATATTTTAGGTAATACATATTTTATATAAAAAGTCTATTTCTTACAATAGTACATTGAACGTTGGGTTATAGTTTTGTCTTTATTCTAATTAATGATTTGAGGTACATTAGTACTTCTTTGCTTTAAATGAGTGTAAGTACAATGAGTGCTTTGAGATATTTATTTGTACATAGTCATGTCAAGTGTTTTCTTTATGTTGTGTATTTCAAAATCTCCAGAGAGAATGAGGACCAAAAGAAGGTCAACATTCTTTGAGAAGGATATTAACAATGATTTGTTACAGGAGGCATTTAATGCTTTGTAAAGAGAATGATGACTTCAAGTAAGTCGATATTCTATGGTTATGAAAAAAGGTAACTAGAGTCCTTTCAAAAACATATTTTATTTGTTTTTCTTTTGTGTAGCCGATTTATGTTTTTGTCTTCTTCTTATATTAAAAAACATTTCTTTAAAGAAGGTAACTAAAGTCTTTTCAAAAACATATTTTATTTGTTTTTCTTTTGTAGTCGATTTTATGTTTTTGTCTTCTTCTTATATTAAAAATATTTCTTTAAAGAAGGAAACTAGAGTCTTTTCAAAAACATATTATATTTGTTTTCTCCATGTAGCCGATTTTATGTTTTTGTCTTTTTCCTACATTCCTTTTTTCATGTTGTCTTGTATATAGTGTAAGGTACAATTATTACATGACAAAATGTCTTTTTCATAAAAGGTTGTAAGAAGGTACAATTATTGGTTTTCAAAAAGGAGCTTTTTGAAACTATCGTATACTTTTATGATATAGTGTTTATGAATGAGTATGTAATATGCAATATGCAAGTTCTTGAAAGTTCTGTTACATATGACTTTAAAGAAGAAAGAAGTCTTCATCTTGAGGTAGCCGATCTCTTCATTTGAACTTTAGGAATGCATGGCTCATCAAGCTTTTTCTTCAAGGAGTATGATTGCACCATATTTGTACTTGAACAGGAAGTCTCCATCCTTATTGGGTGAGATATCCTTGCATCAAATATTCGTTAGATTTATGGCAAAACATATTCAGTCATAATATAACATTTTTCAAGAGGACATATTATCATATCATATAAAATCAAATGAGACAGTGTATCATATTATGTGACATCAAAACAGAGTTTATCAACATTCTCCCCTTTTTTGATGATGACAAAATATGCTCCCCCTGTAAAAAAGATATTATGCATAGAAATAATAATATGAAAAAATTTGAAAAATGTTTTAAAGAGAGTATTTCTCCAATAATGGAGACAGGTTTTCTCCCCCTTTGTCATGGACAAAAAGGAAGGGATCAGAGTAAGAGAGTTATTACAGACCAAATATTACAGTCTAAAAGTAATTAAAAGTTATTACAGACCAAAAAAATGAGTTTATCTCGAAGGTGGAGGAGGTGAATGTGTTCGGTCGGCACGATTCCGCTTGCGAGTCTGCTGCAACAAGGCTTGATTATGAAGGATACGATCCTGAGAGTGCTCGATATCCATCATAGCAGAAAAGTAATTGAAGGAGGATGTTGGATCTGCTTCATCAGAGCCGGGCATGTGCAGGGAGCTTAGATTGAAGGTGGTACCATCGAGGACTTGAAAGGGACGGAGGATGACTTCGTTGTGAAGGGGTACTTTGAAGTATTTGAGAATGAGAGTTATGAAACACCCAAAAAGAAGAGGCTCGAATTTTTGATAACGAATAAAAAGGTCGAAAAGAATGGATGACCAGTTTATCGGAAGAGAAGAAAAGATTGTGTAGATAAGAAGAGAGATTTTTCGAGGAACTAATCCCTGGCGGGGATGCTTGGGATAGATGTTGTGGAGAAGAATCTGGGCAAGTAGTTGAGCATGAGATTGGAGATTCCTCATGTGCCATGGAAGTTGGTAGCAGTTGGTGCAGAGAAGTATTTTTCGAAGTACCGATCGTTCGATTGGTACTATGGTGTTAAGGTCGGTACCGGTGGAAGGTAGGTTTAGAATTCTACCTAGGTCGGAAGCATCGAAAATCATCAACTTTCCTCGGACTTTGCTGGTGATTGTGGTTTGTTCATGATCAGTAGAGAAGTTGGTATAAAACAGTCGAACTAATTCGGGATAATAGGCAGCTTGGGATGAAGATCCTAGTAGAGGTTTGAGTTCAGAGAGATAGGTGTCTAAGTCAAAGAGCATGAAGTCGTCAAAGTTAACCAATTTACCTTCATAAATGGGGCGAGAGCATAGTAAGTTGTAAGTGTGAAACAAATCTGGATACCTTAGATCTGCTGCAGTAATCACATTATTGGAGGAGGAAGAGGCCATTGCAAGAGTTTGTAAAAAAAAGGACTAAGGAGAGCAAGTTTGTAGGAGAATTGATAGATACGAGTGGAATTGGTATGGTATGAACCAATCCATTAAATAGAAGAATGAAAATAATTTAGATATGTTTTGAATGACATTGGAAGTGAGTGATTTTTAGAATTTAGTCAAATAAGGAAATCCGTGAGAAGTAAGTTAAGAGGCTTGTGAATGACAAATCAAATCAAGTTTGGAGGATAGTGTATTATATTTGAGAAGAAGTCAAGGAGGACATGGTTTTGAATTATTCTTTTATATAAGAAAGAATTATCATATGAGAGTTTTATCGAATTGTGAGTTTGTGTCATGTATGGAGTAACTTGATGTGTGATAAAGCCAAAAGAGTGAATTTTTCTATGGTTTTTAAAGATTTTCGAGAGATGAGGTGAAATAATGGCCTAATAAAAACAAATATCCTTTTATAAGATGTTTTTACTTTATGGAGAGTATTCATGAAGAATGTGTTTGGAATAAGACAAATAGAGATGTGTGAGTGACATAAGATGAAGTTTTTCTTGAGAAAGTTTTTAATGAGTCTTGATTGGAGAGAAAGATATACAATATGAAAAAGGTCATGATTGCTAAAGACGATAATTGATTGTACATAGGCTATGATATAGCAAAAATTTTACGTGAAATGTAGCAACAAAAAGATTGATGGATAAATAATCAAATTTTGACCCAAGTTTTAGAGAAGTATATTGATAGGACAAAGAAAGAGATATATCATTTGAATATGAGGAATATACTATTCTGTTGAAGATCGGCTAGCCTATCGTGAGAGAAAGGAGTGATGATGATGGAAAGAAGAAGATATTTTGATTAGACATAAAGTTGTTTTGAGAGAAGCAAAGAGAAACTCGTGAAGAGAGAGAGAAAAAGTGAGAAATGATGGCCTACTAAAACAAGAAACAAGTGGGTGTTATTAAAATATAATGCATGGGTTGAAGTGTAGAAGATTGTTATTCGTATGAGGGGTTTTCACAAGAGGACAAAAGGTGATGAAAGGATGTTATGAGATGAGTGATATGAAAGAGTGTCATAATTACTTATATTTAAAGAAGGTAGTACTCATGGGTATGCGTGGAGGAGGATAGGACAAAGTGTGATTATTAATGTGTACTTGAAAGGTGACAAAATGAAAGACATAAAGAATGTGTTGTTATTCATAGAAGTTTTGGTTTGAGGAACACGGTTTTTGGAGGAATTCGATTGAAGGAGTTCATAGTTTCTTTAGGAAAATAGTAAAGAAGTCAAAGTTATGAATGGAGATTCAAATCGTAAGTGTGAGAGAGAGAAAAGTAACTAAAGTAACTATATAGTAAAGAGAAAGTCAAGTTATGAGAAACAATAATTATGAAAGTGATGTGAAAGATGATGTGGCAAGAGGTAGAATGTACTTTGACATGAATTTTCAACTTTTAAGGCAATTTGTGGTATTCGAGACCCTTAGAAATGATTCTTTTGTAAAAATAAAAAAATAGTAAAAGGAAGACACGATTATTAAATTTTTAAAGTTCTTTTATTATCCTTATTAAGATGAATTTAGTAAATATTATGAACTCGAGTGAACTTAATATTTTAGTTTTATATATCATTCAATTTACATATACCTAGTTCTCTTCTTATTCTTATAAAATCTTCATTTTTTAAAGGTTTAGTAAAGATGTTTGCTAGTTGTTTATCTGTGGGTATTATATTATTTAAGACTTGTTCTCTTAGAAAGTGATGTCTAATTTGAATATGTTTAGTTCGAGAATGTAAAACAGGATTTTTGGAAAGGTTTATAGCACTTGTGTTATCACATAAAATAGTTGTATTTTCGAATTTTAAACCAAAATCTTTCAAAGTTTGTTTCATCCAGATGACTTGTGTACAGGCTAGGCTAGCAGCAATGTATTCGGCTTCAGTAGTTGATAAGGATACACAGTTTTGTTTCTTACTGAACCATGATACTAGTGAGTGCCCTAGCATATGACATGTTCTACTTGTGCTTTTTCTGTCAGATTTACTTCCAGCAAAGTCAGCATCGCTGTATGAGATTAGATCAAATGTAGAGGATTTTGAATAGAATAATCCAAAATCAACTGTGTCTTTTAAATATCTCATTATTCTTTTTACAGCTTTAAGATGTGATTTTTTTGGATTTGACTGAAATCTAGCACACAAGCAAACACTGAACATAATATCTGGACGGCTAGTAGTTAAATAAAGAAGTGATCCTATCATACCTCGGTATACCTTTGTATCAACAGACTTACCATCTTCATCTTTGTCCAAAACAGTAGTAGTGCTCATATGAGTAGATTTTGAAGCAGTTGAGTTCATGTTGAACCTCTTCAGAAGTTCACGAGCATACTTAGATTGATTGATGAAAACTCCATCATTGGTTTGCTTAATATGCAGTTCAAGAAAGTAGGTGAGTTCTCCCATCATGCTCATTTCAAATTCTTTCTGCATGGACTTAGAAAAATCTTCACAAAGAGTGCTGTTAGAAGATCCAAAGATGATGTCGTCGACATATATTTGAACAATTAGGGTATGATTATTCACTACTTTAACAAATAATGTAGAATCTGCTTTGCCAACAGAAAAACCCGTTTTTAATAAAAAGGTTTTAAGTCTATCATACCAAGCACGAGGTGCTTGTTTTAAACCATATAAAGCACGTTTGAGTTTAAAAACATGATCTGGGTATTGTTCATTTTCAAATCCTGGAGGTTGTTTTACATAAACTTCTTCATTTATAAAACCATTTAAGAAAGCACTTTTAACATCCATTTGATATAATTTGAAATCCATATAGCTTGCATATGCTAAAAGCATTCTAATAGATTCAAGTCTAGCAACAGAAGCAAATGTTTCATCAAAATCAATACCTTCCTCCTGGTTGTATCTTTGAGCTACTAGTCTGGCCTTGTTTCTTATAACATTACCTGTTTCGTCTAGCTTGTTTCTGAAGATCCATCTTGTCCCAATGATTGGATGATCCTTTGGTCTAGGTACAAGATCCCAAACATCATTTCTTTGGAATTGATTCAGTTCTTCAGTCATGGCTAGCATCCAGAACTCATCAATGATGGCTTCATCAATCTTCTTTGGTTCAAGTTGAGAAATGAATGCCATGTTTGCAATCCGTTCTAGCTGAGCTCTAGTTTGAACCCCCTTTGTTAGTTCTCCCAAAATCTGCTTTTGAGGATGATCTTTGATATCGACAAATGTTCTTTGATGATCATCTTCATTAGACTTAGCTGTGTTATCTAAAAATAAATCTGTACTTTCAACATCATCATCATTAGTTTGTTTATGAACAGATTGATCAATAGATTCACAAAAACTAACATGCATAGATTCTTCAATAGTATTATGACTCTTATTGAAAACTCTGTATGCTTTACTATGACTTGAATATCCTAAGAATATGCCTTCAACAGATTTAGCATCAAACTTATCCAGGCTATCTTTTGTGTTTAGGATAAAGCATTTACATCCAAAGACTTTGAAATAGTCTATTCTTGGAGTTCTGTCATAGAATAGTTCATAGGGAGTTTTATTTAATAAGGGTCTAATGAGAACTCTATTTGTAATGTAGCATGCAGTATTAACAGCTTCTGCCCAAAAAGATTTAGCAAGATTATTGTGTTGGAGCGTAGTCCTGGCAGATTCCTGAAGGGTTCTATTCTTTCTTTCTACTACACCATTTTGAGGTGCAGCTCTAGGAAAGGCAAAGTTATGAGAAATACCATGCAAGTTACAAAAATTTTCAAAAAGTTCATTTTCAAATTCCCCTCCATGGTCACTACGGATTTTAACAATAGAACAAGATTTTTCGTTTTGTAATTTTTTACATAAGATTTCAAATTGACAAAATGTGTCACTTTTGTTTTTCAAAAATATTACCCAAGTAAATCTTGAGTAGTCATCTACAATAACAAAAACGTATTTATTGTGATTATGACTAGCTACTCTAGAAGGACCAAAAAGATCCAGGTGGAGAAGCTCTAAAGGTCTTTTACTTGAAATGATATTTTTTGATTTGAAAGATGATTTTGATAATTTTCCTAATTGACATGCATCACAAAAGTAATCCTTTTTAAAAGAAATTTTGGGTAACCCACGTGCTAACTTATTTTTAGCTAATTTAGACATGTATTTAGAATTTACATGACCCATTCTTAAGTGCCATAAATGTTGAGAGTCATTATTAGCTATAAGACAATGTTCTGTGATGTTTTCTAGGTATAGTTCATATATATTATTCTTTCTTATACCTTTTAAGATGATGTTTTCATTGGTGTCTGCTATGAGGCATGCATCATGATTAAAGCTAACAGTATAACCTGTGTCACACATTTGACTGATACTTAGTAGGTTATGTTTTAAGCCTTTAACAAGGAGAACGTCTTTGATAAGAGGTTTATCTATGTTACCAATATTTCCAATACCAATTATCAAACCTTTGTTGTTATCTCCAAAGGTGACGGTTCCTCCTTCTTTATGATGAAGAACAACAAAAAGGTCTGGATGTCCTGTCATGTGCTTTGAACATCCACTATCTAGTATCCATCTGTTCTTCTTCTTTGGAGCCTGCAAAACATTAAGTAAATCTCCTTTTTGGTACCCAATCGGGTCCTTTTTTGTTAGACTTTGGAACCCATATCCATTTGGATTTGGGTTTGTCTATATCTTTAGAGGAGTTAAAAAGATTATCATTACAATACTCCTTATTTGGTTCAGATGAACTTTTCACAACCGTGGTCTTTTGATTCATACAAGAAGGTTTTTTGAAATGAGAGTAGCCAATACCATTCTTGTAAAAACAGACCTTCTGAGAGGATAAGAGTTTATCCAAGTTCTCTTTACCTTTAGTAAACCTGAAAACCGTTTTCATGAGGTTCTCAGTTTTACTTTTCAGCTCTGAAATTTCTACTTGCAGATTTTTAGTTTTGGAGCTAATAGAAGAAATTTCAGACATAAGCATAAGATTTTCCTTTTTCAACTCAGAATTTTCACTGCTGAGTTTTTTATTCTCTTGGGAAAGCTTTAGATTTTCAGATTTTAAATCTTTATTTTTGAAACTTAATTTTCTAGATTCTTCAAATAGTTCTTGAAAAGCATCTAGAAGTTCTTCAAAGGAAAAATCAGAGATTTCACTTACCGAACTTTCGTTTGCCATGAAGCACATATTTGCAGTTTCGGCTTCATCATCACTTGACTCTTCACTAGTGGATGGTTCTGAATCATCCCATTGAGCATGCAGAGCCTTTTTCTTGAAGAACCTCTTCTTTGGTTCCTCAGTCTTGGACTTTCTTTTGAGAAGGGGACAATCACGTCTTAAGTGGCCTGGCTTATTACACTGAAAGCACATGGGATCTTCTTTAGGATCTTTTCTTTCCTTGTGCCTGTTTGGAAGCCGATTCCTTCTCATGAAGCGCTGGAATTTTCTGGTAAGAAGCGCAATTTCTGATTCTTTATCTGAGTCTTCATTCTCAGATAGGGCTGGGAAAGCTAGAGTTTTCTTTACTGGTTGCTCTTCTTCCCTTCTTTCTTTCATGTGGACTTCATAGGCCATAAGATTGCCTATTAAGTCATCCAAAGTAAGCTTAGATAAATCTTGAGCTTCTTCAATAGCAATAGTCTTTTTCTCTCAATCAGTTGTGAGAGATCTCAAGATTTTCTTCACCTTTTCAGTCTGGGAGTATGTTACACCCAGAGATTTCAGATCGTTGGTGATGTTGGTGAATCTGGTAAACATCTCTGTGATGGGTTCATCTTTGTTCATTTTGAACAACTCATATTTTCTAACAAGAGATGAAATTTTGGCTTCTTTCACTTTGTTGGTTTCTTCATGAATAACTTCCAAAGAATGTCAAATATCATATGCAGATTCACATATAGATATTCTATTGAATTCGTTTTGATCAATGACACAATATAAGGCATTCATAGCCTTTGCATTTAGGTTTGCCATTTTCTTTTCTTCATCAGACCATAAGCTATAGTCTGCGAATGGAGATGTGTATGGATGCTCAACAATTTTCCATACAGCAAAATCTATGGATTTGAGAAATATAGCCATTCTGCACTTTCAGTATCCATAGTTGGAGCCATTGAAGAAAGGTGGACGAGATGCGTGTTGACCTTCAATATCACGAGCATAGGAAGTAGATGCCATTTGTGCTGGAAGACTTGTTACGTCGAAACCAGCAAACCTGCTCTGATACCAAATGAAATTCCACTAGAGGGGGGGTGAATAGTGAAATATGATAAAGATCGATAAAATAAAATAATTAAGCAATAAGGCACAACACATAAAACACAGAATTTATACTGGTTCAGTCAGTATCCAGACCTACATCCAGTCCCCAAGCAAACCACTTGAGCTTTCCACTATAACATCCGAGTCACCGGATAAATAGTACAACACCCTCTTCCTCAGAGGTCTTCTTCTCTCAACAGAGAAGGGACACACCCTCTTCCACAGAGGTCTTCTTCTCTCAACAGAGAAGGACAACACCCTCTTTCACAGAGGTCTTCTTCTCTCAACAGAGAAGGGCAACACCCTCTTTCACAGAGGTCTACTTCTTTCAACAAAGAAGGAATACAGTGAATAACAGAGTTACAATACTTCCTATAGAACCTTCAGAATGATATGAATGCACGAATGAAGGATTCTCAGAATGTTCTGTTTGTCACTCAGAGGATACTCTTTGTCAAAGAGCTGAACTTGACTTTTTCTCTTTTCTTTCTTTCCTTTTTCTCTTTCTTTTTCACGGCTCTCTTTTCAAATATCGAATAAGTATTTTTCTCGTTGTAAGCTCACACGTCTATTCCATTCCCTTGTTTGAATAGTTTATTTGAGTGTGTTTATATAGCTTTTAAAAAGTAGTCGTTACATTTTGGAATTGTAACTTTTTGAAATGTGAAATGTTATGTCATTTCAAAAAATATCTTTTAGAGAAATTCGAGAATGCCTTTTTCCATAAAAGTAAAATAGAGGGTACACTAGTCGTTGTAATATTTTAGGTAATACATATTTTATGTAAAAAGTCTATTTCTTACAATAGTACATTGAACGTTGGGTTGTAGTTTTGTATTTATTCTAATTAATGATTTGAGGTACATTAGTACTTCTTTGCTTTAAATGAGTGTAAGTACAATGAGTGCTTTGAGATATTTATTTGTACATAGTCATGTCAAGTGTTTTCTTTATGTTGTGTATTTCAAAATCTCCAGAGATAATGAGGACCAAAAGAAGGTCGACATTCTTTGAGAAGGATATTAACAAGGATTTGTTACAGGAGGCATTTAATGCTTTGTAAAGAGAATGATGACTTCAAGTAAGTCGATATTCTATGGTTATGAAAAAAGGTAACTAGAGTCCTTTCAAAAACATATTTTATTTGTTTTTCTTTTGTGTAGCCGATTTATGTTTTTGTCTTCTTCTTATATTAAAAAACATTTCTTTAAAGAAGGTAACTAAAGTCTTTTCAAAAGCATATTTTATTTGTTTTTCTTTTGTAGTCGATTTATGTTTTTGTCTTCTTCTTATATTAAAAATATTTCTTTAAAGAAGGAAACTAGAGTCTTTTCAAAAACATATTATATTTGTTTTCTCCATGTAGCCGATTTTATGTTTTTGTCTTTTTCCTACATTCCTTTTTTCATGTTGTCTTGTATATAGTGTAAGGTACAATTATTACATGACAAAATGTCTTTTTCATAAAAGGTTGTAAGAAGGTACAATTATTGGTTTTCAAAAAGGAGCTTTTTGAAACTATCGTATACTTTTATGATATAGTGTTTATGAATGAGTATGTAATATGCAATATGCAAGTTCCTGAAAGTTCTGTTACATATGACTTTAAAGAAGAAAGAAGTCTTCATCTTGAGGTAGCCGATCTCTTCATTTGAACTTTAGGAATGCATGGCTCATCAAGCTTTTTCTTCAAGGAGTATGATTGCACCATATTTGTACTTGAACATGAAGTCTCCATCCTTATTGGGTGAGATATCCTTGCATCAAATATTCGTTAGATTTATGGCAAAACATATTCAGTCATAATATAACATTTTTCAAGAGGACATATTATCATATCATATAAAATCAAATGAGACAGTGTATCATATTATGTGACATCAAAACAGAGTTTCTCATCAAATAGATTAAGAGAATCAGGCAAATTCTGATTCAGGGGCTGGATAGTTTTGAATCAGCCAAATTTTAATCACAAAAAGACATGTCAAAAAAAGAATAAAATATTAAAAAACTAATTTAATCATTTTCAAATTTATTTGAAAATTAGTCTGTTCACATCAGTTTCATATCATTTTTCTACTGATACGATACAAATTGTCTGATTTATGATGATTCACAATGATACTAATAACATTGATCCAAATCAACCATAAATTACTGAATAAAAAATGACCGTACTGAACGGGTAATTTGATGCATTTTTCTAAAAATCTTATAATTTTTGATATTCTCTCCTATGTTCAAAATCATAATTATCTAAATTTAGAAAACCTTTTTACCCTTCAGGCATGCAAACTTCTCCTATATATGTGAACTTCTTCTAAGATACATGCTTATAACTTTCATGTTTTGAGTCAAAACCAAAAACTCATCTAGGGTTCTCATTTCTAAGTTTCAAAACCTGAATAGAAACATACTTTGCACCCTCTAGGGTTGCACATTTTTTTATCTATTCTATGCTATTTTCTGGCCACCCACAGTGAAAATCCAAAGCAAAAAGTGACAGATCAAAACGCTAGCTTTCTATTGCCACCAAGATCACCTTGATTTGATGAACGATTGAGGAGAAATATCATCTGAAAGATAGATTGTTCCTCCTAAACATGCAAACAATGAACATAGGCATGGATGAGGATCTCCACATAAAATATAGGTGGACTTGAGGAAATCCATATAAAATATAGGCAAACTTTCTCAAGTTTGCATAAAATATATGGGGGTTTCCTCAAGTCCGCATAAAATATATGTGGACTTCCTCAAGCCCTCATATATTTTATATATACTTGAGGAGGTCCACATAATTTATGCGGACTTGAGGAAGTCCACATAAAATATATGCGGACTTCCCCATTTTATTTAAGTTTAACAGGAAGTCCACATATAATTTTATGTGAAATTTGAGAAGTCTGCAAAAAAATAAGTGGATCTCAATGTAAGTGGATGTATGCGACACTCAAGGAGCAAAGCGATATATCGTGCAAACTTCATCAGTTCTATGCATGCGAAGGGTAAAAGGGGACATTCCAATGCTGGCTATTTACGGCTTTGGACATGGAAAAAATATCATAAATTATGGGGTTTTTAGAAAAATACATCATTTTTCTCATACAATACAATCATTTTTCGATTACAGAACATGTCCTAAGATATAGTTTCAAGTCCCAAATTATAATGATTCGAGTCTTAAGTCTTCAATTTATGTCTTAATACCAACGTAAAGTCCAAATCTATCTAGATCTTGTTGACTATATTTGATCTATTACAACCGAACCATAATTGGTATAAGGGAAATACCTATGAATTTTACATTGAAGGCACATTTAAAAGTGAGAAAGATATAGGAAGAGTGAAGGCAGAAAGGAAAAATGTAGGCTTTTTTTACTATTTCAGACGAGATAATTTCTCTCTGACACTACAAAAAAATGTTAATTAGCGACGGAAATTGGTGATGAAATATTTCCGTCGCAAAGTTGCGACGGCTTAGCGAGAGAAAAGTAGTCATCGCTAAAATTAAAATTTGTTGCGGATTTAGCGACGAAAACATTCCGTGTCATACTCCGTCGCTAATTAGCAACGAAAAAGTTCTGTGTCAAACTTCGTCGCAACTTAGCGACGGATTAGCAACATAAGTTTTTCGTCGCTATGAAAGTCACTACATAGCGATGGAAATTGCGACAAAATATTTTTGTCACAAATTTCGTCGCTATTTTTTGATATAAGCTCGTCTAAGTCGTGACATTCTCTCTCCTCTCTCTCTGATTTCCCCCAAATCGAACCCTAACCCTCCTGTCTCTGCCGAGCTTCCTGTCCGACCACCGCCGCCCCTTTTTCGGTAACTCCACCGATGCCTCCTTGTCGGACGATCGACCCCATCCGGTCACCTCACCCCTCCCTCCTCCCTCTTGGTTTCTCTCCCTCTCGAGCCTCCTCAGTTGCCGGACCCCCCCATCCGCGCTCCCTCTCCTCGCCGGAGCCCCCCGTTTGTGCTCCCTCTCCCTCAGGTGATCCCTCTCCCCCTACATTGTCTTCTTTTTTTAGTCTTGGTCTGGCAAGGGCCATCGATCCTTGCCTCCTCCTTTTCAAGAGCCGCAAGGGTCTTTGGACCCCCTCACTTTTTTTTCGTCTTGGTTCGGCAGGGGCCTTTTGCCCCCCCCCCCCCCACCCCTTTTTTTTTGGTCATATATAACTGTGCTTTGCAGGTGGGCAACTGAGCTAATTGCACGATGCTTAGTGCTAAGCATCACATGTGGTTAAAAATGAAATGCAAAAAGAAATAAAAAAAATGCAAAGGCAATAACATGCAAATCGGGTAAATACCTGTGGTGAGTAAGTGATGCAAGCACATCATAGGTTATTTAATTTTTTGGATGCAACAATTTTTTATTCAACACTCACTTAGTTGTGGATATCTAGGACTGCTTTGATGGAGTTCGGAGATCATGCTGAGCATGATTTTAATGTATGAAAATAGAAATACTCTTATTTTTGGAGTTCTGATTTCATGCAGTTGTTTTTAATTTGATTTTGCCTTCCATGTAAAATTATATCATAAAAACATGCTTCCAATGAATGTATCATGTTATGAATGAGTTTGCACATGAAAATGAATGATAAGTTATCAATGCTTCAGACATGCTTCAAATGAATGGTTTTGCACATGAAACATCAATGTTCTTGTGATTGAATGACATTATATATATATATATATATATATATATATATATATATATATATATATATATATATGTGTGTGTGTGTGTGTGTGTGTGTGTGTGTGTGTGATA
This sequence comes from Nuphar pumila, assembly GCF_984573655.1. Classification (NCBI taxonomy): domain Eukaryota; kingdom Viridiplantae; phylum Streptophyta; class Magnoliopsida; order Nymphaeales; family Nymphaeaceae; genus Nuphar; species Nuphar pumila. Next base: position 89,163,773 of record NC_143259.1, read on the forward strand.
TATCAAATCATTATATCTACTACGAATGCATGATAAATTTGATATTTTCTTCATTATAGCATTCTTATGATTCTCTTTTAACTGGTTAGGATAATATCCGTAACATCATACGACAAAATAACCGCAAACCATGAATAAATGTACCGTATGATAGTTGACAATGATGTATCGCTTGAATATATGAATGGTGTTGTCAGTTTTATTGAATTTGCAATGGCAAGTGTCAGTACACTGAATCCCATAGGTCAGATCAGGTGCCCATGCACAATTTGTAAGTGCAATCGATTTGCAGAACCTCATGGTGTTAGACATCACCTATACAAGGGTTTTGTGAGTGATTATCAGAATTGGACGTTTCATGGTGAAGAATTTTGAAACATTTTTGATGCACAGGTGGATGTCGTGCACAATAATCCATATGTGGATTTGATATTTGATGCCGCAAGACCATAACTGGGTTCTGCTATGAGTCCTAGTGATGTATCCACTGGGGTAGAGGAAGAAGCACCAAATGATGCAGCTAGTAAATTTTATAATTTACTTAGAGATGTTGATGAACCACTTTGGAATGGTTGTGAGAGTCACACTATCTTGTTTGCAGTTCTTCAACTAATGAATTTGAAGTTCGAGTATAATTTGAGTCAATCATGTTTTGACTGTTTGTGCTCTATTGTGAAGAGTATGTTGCCCAAAGATGAGAATTTGCCACAAAATTTCTATCGTGCGAAGGTTATGGTCAACTTTTAGGTATGGGGTATCAAAAGATAGATGCTTGTCCAAATCACTGCATGTTGTATTTCAAAGATCAAGAAAATAGCAGATCATGTCTGTCATGTGAGCATCCTCAGTTCAAGCCAAAGACAAGGGGCAATGGTAGCACGAGGTCAGAAGAAGTGTCATACAAGCTGCTCCGCTACTTTCCTCTCACCCCTAGATTGCAACGATTGTATATGTCTTCGAGGACAGCTACACACATGAGATAACATGCAAATAAAGTTCAACATGATGAAGACAAGATCACACATCCTATTAACGCGGAAGCACTTTGATTGTACTCATCAAACCTTCGTAATGGAAGCAAGAAATATTAGGCTCAGTTTATGTACAGATGGATTTAATCCATTTGGGGGTAGATCAATCTCATACTCGTGTTGGCCAGTATTTGTCACCCTATACAACCTTCCTCTAAGCTTATGTATAAAGCGTCAAAATCTTTTCTTGTCTCTATTGATCCCTGACCTGACATCTCCGAGCCAAAATCTTGATGTATATTTAAGGCCATTGATTGATGAACTGAAAATACTGTGGGATGACGATGTTCTCACGTATGATGCCCACAAAAAACAAAACTTCAATATGAAGGTTGTTGTTCTATGGACAATCAATGACTTCCCTGCATATGGTATGTTATCTGGTTGGAGCACACATGAGAGGTTGGCATGTTCGTACTGCATGGAGGATACAAAATCTTTTAGATTGATGCATGGAAGGAAGCCCTATTGGTTTGATTGTCATCATCGATTTCTACCCAGTGGCCATCCATTCCGATGACAAAGAAATGCGTTCAAAGCAGGCACAACTGAAATAGAAGGTCCACCTACACAGTTGTCTGGCATAGAGATTTTAAGATGAATGTGATACTTTCCATATGGACTGACAAATGTTCGTAGTCCGACGCCCTTCCTTGGACTTGGGAAGGATCACAAATTGACAAAGAAATCTATATTTTGAGAACTACCATATTGACTGACCTTATTGATATGACATAATTTGGATGTGATGCATGTGAAGAAAAATATGTTTGATAATGTGTTCAATACGGTAATGAATATCAAAGGAAAAATGAAAGATAATTCGAAGACCCGTATGGATTTAAAAGTAATATGTAAAAGACCAGAATTGGAACTCAAAGAGTATAATGACAAACTACTGAAACCAAATGCAAGGTACGTGCTTGGACCAGATCAAGTAAAATAGGTATGTCAGTGGTTGAGACAATTGAGATTTCCAGATGGATACGTCTCTAACATTGCTCGGACTATGAAGATAGACGAGGGACAATTATATGGGTTGAAGAGCCATGATTGTCATGTTATCATGCAACTGTTGATTCCTCTAGCATTCCATGATATGTTAGACAAACCTATATGGGGGGTATTATCCGAGTTGAGTCAATTTTTTAGACCATTGTGTATATCAGAAGTTGTAGTAACTAAGGTAATGAATATAGAGGATTCTGTTGTCACTACTATTTGTCAGCTAGAGAAGATATTTCCTCCAGCATTTTTCGATGTTATGGAACATGTGATCATACACTTGCCATATGAACTTAGGGTTGGTGGGCCTGTGCAATATCTGTAGATGTACTTATTTGAAAGGTATATTTTTTTTTTATATTTTTCTCTTCAATGCTATTGGGAAATTATTGTATTACGAGATGTATATTGTTGACAAATGCATGTTTGACCTCAAAAAAAAGGTTCAGAATAAAGCAAGAGTGGAGGGTTCTATTTGTAAGGTGTACACTTTAGAAGAGATTTCAAATTTCTCATCTATGTACTTTGAGCCTCTCATTCCAACATGTTACACTTGCCCACCTTGTAATGATGATGGAGAATAATTTATTGTAGCTGACAAAATATTGATATTTCAACCACTTGGGCATGCCTTTGGTAGTTGCCGGTCAAGACTCTTGGAAGATCGAGAGCAAGACACAACACAAATCTATATTTGTTTTAATTGCTCAGCGATCGACCCCTATATCGAGTAAATATACATAATATGTTACACTAAGTTCTCTACGTACATGGTTCAATAATATAATTATTTGTTAAGTGCAGATGATTTGATCAGAAGTTGCGAAGAGAACTTCCCCATCTCACTGATTCAAAATTACAAAAAAAATGTGAAAATAAGTTTGTAGCATGGTTGAAAGAGTTGGTAAGGACGATGACATGCATTCTTTCCATGTAAACAACGATATGTTACTTAATTGGTCGTGTTTACAGTCATTGTTTATGCTTGTAGGTCTGCCATAGTGATATTAATGACCAAAGAATATGTGATTTATAAAATGTCCGACCAAAGTTGTGCAATGTTACAATAGATACATCGTAAATGGTTATCGATTCCATAGAGAAGACTACGGTGTAAACAAGTCAATGATGAATAATGATGTGTGTGTCAAGAGTAGCAGTTACGGTGAAAATGAACTTGACTACTATGGTGTTATTGAAGAAATAATGGAGTTGACTTATTTAGGCTTAAATAACAGGGTAACTTTATTCAAGTGTTATTGGTTTGATCCCACAACAACAAGAGTCGACAAAGCCTTAGGCATTGTAGAGGTGAATCATAAATTAAGGTTTGGAACATATGAACCATTCATATTAGCATCGCAAGCTCAACAAGTTTACTATACTTCATATTCGAATACAAAGAAGTCAGATAGAAATGAATAGTGGACTGTTTGCAAGGTGAAGTCTAAACTATACCCCAAGTATAACCAGTTACAGGAAGACAAGATTGTTGAAGAGGGTGATTACTATCAGTTAGATGTCACACATGGTCTGCATGTCACATCTTCATTGTCCGATAATACACGTATGAAAGAATGTGATCCAAATGATATACCAAGTGAATGGGCGCTTAATGAAGAAGAAGACGAAGAGGACGAAGAGGAGGAGGAAGAAGAAGAAGAATATGAAAGTCAAACAAGTGATGAAGAAGCATACTCAAGCTAGTGAAATACATCTTGTAATACACACTACATCACTTTCTCATATGCTCTTATTTTTGTAGTTCGGAGACCATGCTAGTCATGGTAGTAGTTAGTAAGATATTTGAGTGTGTTTGTTGCAGGTACATGTTTGACATTGATGTGATATGAATGTATTGCCATGTTTAATGTGACTGTATCCATGCTTACATGAAGTTATTTTTGATTTGATTATATATCCATGGAATTGCATATCATGTAACTGATCCAAATAACATTTTTATTTGTAAGAATATGGTTCGTGGAGGTAACAGTGGTCGAGCAGCCAGTGGTCGAGGACCAAGTGGAGGCTGTGGGACATCATTAGGTAGATGTCTTTGTGTTATATTTAAATATAGGCATTCATTATATTTTTGCTTATATGTTGATATAAAATTTGTTACTTGTTAATCATCTTTATAGAATCCCAGCTCAGTGATAGTCAGTCTCAACCTTCGTCTTCACGTAATGCTTCGATAGGTATATCATTTAAATAATTATATACTTGAATAGTTTAAATATGCATTGTGTGAATTTCTAACTCACTGTTCTGTAGGTGATGTTTCACCTATACATGACCCACCTACACCAGCTACTCATACACATCACGAGACAACGCCGGATGTAGGGTCTTCTCAGTCTGATACACGATGACTCATTCAAATAGTGTATATCGATAGTCGACCGTAAGTATTTCATTGTCACTTGTTCAATACTTATCTTATAAATAGTGTATATTAACAGTCGATTGTTAATGTGTATCAATTCATGTGCAGTGCGAGGTTTGAGCCGCAAGAAGTAATATGAGAAATTAGGAAGTCACTACTTCAGCATCTTTCAGGACCGGTCGCTCAATGAAAAGAGTGCCCGAAGGAGGTGCTGGACAGATTATTGTCCTCATTCATGGTATGCAATCATTTATCATAACTAATGTGTTTCATATTTATTTTTTTGTTATAGTCATGTGTGTTAACTTTTTGAAAGTATTTGTAGGCTTCGCATCACTTCGCGATTGAGAACAAGGAGAAGGACGCAAGGGTAGTGTGACAGAAGATGACTGTCGATCGATTTGTCGATATGCTGCATAATATGTAGATTGCAGCAGTAAAAACAGCTGGTGGGATAGATGATCCACTGCAGTGGAAAGGCCATGACCCTTCTACTATCAAGAGAGATTATTGGGAGGGAATGTGCGACAAGTGGGCGAGCAATGAATTTCAAAACCACTCAACAAATGCTGCACAAAACTGAGCGAAGATGCCCAATACCCATCCACACACAGGTGGATCTAGGACTTTTGGGAGCCACCAGAAGAAAATGGTAATTCATCAATATATATATATATATATATATATATAATCAAATTTATAAGTATTTATGCATACTTTTTAATTGATTTTTTTATCCTTTAACCTTGCAGGAAGCAGAGGAGGCATTGTGTCTTACAAAGATGTGTTTATTGAAACACATAAACGTAAGAGCACAGGAGAGTTTATATCAGATAAGGCGAGAGCGATATTGGTATGTATTTATTGTATTAATAAACATTGTAATATACAAATTACTATGAATTATATTATCATAAACATTGTAATTATTAATTCATATTGTAATCATTACTTTATAGGAGTCATACGAGCAGCAGATGGTAGAGCGATATGGCGATGACTCCACTCAGCATTCACCTTTTGATCCTGCAGCATGGGTGGCTGCAACCAGTGAACCCAAAAAGGGTCGTGCGTTCGGGTTTGAGAGTAACATGAACACCACACCAGTCGTTGCCTCCTGCAACCAGTGCTCTTAGAGTTTTCTCGCCAACATCAACTCCCATCGTCCGATTGACCCTGCTATGTCTTGGGATGGTGTCTATCAGCATCTTGAGGACAAAATGCGTGACTTTTTACATGAAACCATTCCCAACCTTGTCCATAATGAGTTGTGCAACTTTTTTCAAAATAGGAGAACTTTGTCTGCATTCAACATGAGCTTCAATGCCCGTCAGGTATAAAGATTCATGTAATTTGTTTTATGTCGTTAGATTTTAAGCTAGTTTATGCAAGATTGAATACATATATGTATGATTGAATCACTATAACTTTTTTTGACACCTTTAGAACACATATATGCATGATTGAATCACTATGAAAGTTTTTTGACAACCTTAGAACACATATAAGCACTATTTCATCATTATGAAATTGTGTTACTGCCTTAGAAGACATATATGCATGATTGAATCATTAGGATTTTTTCTTACTGCCTTAGAACACATATATGCATGATTGAATCACTATAAAAGTTTTTTGACAACCTTAAAACACATATATGCATGATTGAATAACTATGAAAGTTTTTTTACTGCCTTAGAATACATATGAGCATGATATTAGCATATATGAAAGTTTTTTGACTGCCTTATAACATATATATGCATGATTGAATCAATATAAAAGTTTTTTGACAACCTTAGAACACATATATGCATGATTGAATAAATATGAAAGTTTTTTGACTGCCTTAGAATACATATGAGCATGATTCAATCACAATGAAAGTTTTTTGACAACCTTAGAGCACATATGAGCATGATATTAACATATATGAAAGTTTTTTGACTGCCTTATAACACATATATGCATGATTGAATCAATATAAACATTTTTTGACAACCTTAGAACACATATATGCATGATTGAATCACTATAAAAGTTTTATGAAAGTTTTTTGACAACCTTAGAACACATATAAGCACCATTTCATCATTATGAAATTGTGTTACTGCCTTAGAAGACATATATGCATGATTGAATCACTATGAAATTTTTTTACTGCCTTAGAACACATATACGCATGATTGAATCACTATGAAAATTTTTTGACAACCTTAAAACACATATATGCATGATTGAATAACTATGAAAGTTTTTTTACTGCCTTAGAACACATATGAGCATGATTGAATCACTATGAAAGTTTTTTGACAACCTTAGCACACATATGATCATGATATTAACATATATGAAATTTTTTGACTGCCTTATAACACATATATGCATGATTGAATCAATATAAAAGTTTTTTGACAACCTTAGAACATATATATGCACGATTGAATAACTATGAAAGTTTTTTGACTGCCTTAGAACACATATGGGCATGATTGAATTACTATGAAAGTTTTTTGACAACCTTAGAACACATATGAGCATGATATTAGCATATATGAAAGTTTTTTGACTGCCTTATAACACATATATGCATGATTGAATCAATATGAAAGTTTTTTGACAAACTTAGAACACATATAGGCATGATTTCATCACTATGAAATTGTTTTACTGCCTTAGAACACATATATGCATGATTGAATCACTATAATTTTTTTTACTGCCTTAAAAGACATATATGCATGATTGAATCACTATGAAAGTTTTTTGACAACCTTAAAACACATATATGCATGATTTAATAACTATGAAAGTTTTTTGACTGCCTTAGAACACATGTGAGCATGATTGAATCACTATGAAATTTTTTTGACAACCTTAGCACACATATGAGCATGATATTAGTATATATGAAAGTTTTTTTACTGCCTTATAACACATATATGCATGATTGAATCAATATGAAAGTTTTTTGACAACCTTAGAACACATATATGCGTGATTGAATAACTATAAAAGTTTTTTGACTGCCTTAGAACACATATGAGCATGATTGAATCACTATGAAAGTTTTTTGACAACCTTAGAACACATATGAGCATGATATTAGCATATATGAAAGTTTTTTGACTGCCTTATAACACATATATGGATGATTGAATCAATATGAATTTTTTTTGACAACCTTAGAACACATATATGCATGATTGAATCATTATGAAAGTTTTATGAAAGTTTTTTGTCAACCTTAGAACACATATAAGCATGATTTCATCACTATGAAATTGTTTTATTGCCTTAGAACACATATATACATGATTAAATCACTTTGAAAATTTTTTACTGCCTTAGAACACATATATGCATGATTGAATCACTATGAAAGTTTTTTGACAACCTTAGAACACATGTAAGCATGATTTCATCACTATGAAAGTTTTTTGACTGCCTTATAACACATATGTGCATGATTGTGATACATAACACATTTATTTGACTGCCTTATAAACATTATATGCATGCATGAATCACTGTGACATTTTTTTGACAACCTTAGAACACATATCTGCATGATTGAATCATTGTGAATTTTTTTTATCAGTCTTAGAACATATCTGAATTTTGTTATTGTCCTTCACTTTATTGCTTGTCTATGTGTCATTCAGCCATTTACTTTGATTGCATTAGATTAGGTGCATTGCATATAATTTATTTCATTATATTTTGTTTATTAATACTAACATTTTGGTTCTCTTGTAGGATGCTGGAGATGATCAACGTAGAGGAGCTGATGGAGGCATGGATGAAGGGGCAGATCGAGACAATGGAGAGGATGATGCCCCGAATCTTGACGAGGATTAGATTCGTGTGTTTAATTTGTTTCTCGTACTTGTAACTAATTAGAACTTGGCAAAAACTGTACTGGCTTGTTAAATTTATTTAACTTATAACTTGTGTTAAATTTGTTTCACCTGCTTTGTACATGTATTTTTTATGTGTACTTTATTTTTTATACACATGTTATATAAATTGTATAACGAGATTTTTTTCTCGATATTCATATTTCAAATCTTTTTTTTTATTTTTTTTTAAAAAATTATAATGAATTAGTGACGGATATTATTCATCTTTAATTTAAATCAATCGATGTTTTGTGACGAAATTTAATCTGTCACGAATCCCTCGCTAAATTGACGACGAACATTAGCGATGGATACATATTCGTCATTAAATTTTAGCAATGAATTAGCGACAGAATACATTCTTTTACAAAACCAAATCAATCCTTATGTAGCGACAGACATGATCCGTCTCTAATTCGTCGCTAATTAGCAATGGATTTGTGATAGATAAATTTTATCACATTTTAGCGACCCAGATTATGCGACGGATGCTTTCCGTTGCTCATCCATCGCTAATATGTTATTAAACACGTTAGCGATGGATAGGCGATGGATGAGCGATGGAAAGCATCCGTCACTAATATGCATTTTTCTTGTAGTGTGAGAGAGTTTTTCTAAAAAATATATTTTTTGATAGAAAACATTCCTCCACCTAAAAGGGTGGAGGCATGTTTCCTATCAAGAAATTTTTTTATTTTAACACACACACTCCCTTTGAACCTCCCAATCGAGAGCCTTGTTGCTGGCAGATGATGAGACAACCACAAGCCGCCATCGCCATCAGTCATGCCACCACATTGAAGCTAAAGACGTTGGTCTTGTCGGTCGCCTGGCCAGGTACCCCAATCATCCCAGTGGTGAAGTTGCTCCACATTTTCCTTAAAGCCACCTCTTATTACCATGACACCATTGTTCAAACCTTTTTTTCTCTTATTCACCCACAAGATCCCCCACTCTCCCATCCCCCCCCCCCCCTCCCCCCTCTTATGACCTTAAATTCATTGTTGTCTCCTCTTTCACCTTGCCCATCTCATGCCTCTTAGTCAATGTTATTCATCATTGGTCTTGCTCTCTCGATCTCATCTACCAACCCTAACTAGTTGCTTTATTCTTCTTGTCTAATCGTCCTCTTCTTATTTTTCTTCTTCCATAGTTTTGCCAATTAGAGGCAAAAATTCTGCGAGAAAAAGTGAAGGAGGTTGAAAATGTGACTTTATTTCATCCCCTTGAAGGTTATGTCTCTCATTTGTCTATCTTCTTTCAGGTACCCTATTGTCCCTACCTAGGGATGGTAGTGGATCGGGGGACAACGGGGCTCCTCCCCGTTTGGACGGGGGATAAAGAACATGAAACAAGGATGAAGGTTCAAATCTATCCCCATACGGGGATGGACTTACGCTTTTCCCCACCCCGCCCCATCCCCGTCCCAATCTCTGCCATGCCTTGCCATGCCCCATCCTGAATCCTTTAAGGGATGACTATACACTAAGGGGAAATGGGGCCCCGGCCCCGTTTGGATTGGGGATGGAGGACATGAAACAGGGATGGAGGCGGAGGTGGAGGTTAAAAGTCATACCTGTGCGGGGATGGAGGTTTGGATATTGAAATGGAGCGGGGGTGGAGACCTTGTCCCCCGTCCACTGCCATCCCTATCCCGGCCACGAAGCCATGGTGGAGAAGTCGCACCACCACCACCCCTCCTCCTCTCTCTTATTTTTCTAACAATTTCTATTTTATTTTTTTTATGCTACATAAACAAGTGAAATTTTTTTATTTATAAATATTATCATATCAAAACTTCTGAGGCAAAATTTCCTTTTTCTATGAGAAATTTTCTTGCTTTCAAACTTGCCCTGAAGGTGTTGGAACTGGGTACAGTGATACTCCTCTTGGCAAAAAAAAAAAACAATGGTTTCTAGGAACAAAAGAAAAAAGACTTTGTAGGGAATATATTTCATATGATGGAAGCCATTAAAATCTAATATCATGGTTGATCTTAATATGAAATTAAACTATAAAAGCAATATATCTGAAAATAGATCCAGATACACATAATTTAAGTCGAATCTATATCCAGATTTCATGTAGTAATATGGGATCTTGAAAAAAAAAACAATGACGTAGATGGCACTAAATTTTTTCACAATACCTGTGTGCTGGAACAATATGACAAATCTAGCCAATTTACCTTTTTGTTGACATTTTGCTCTTTTGTCTCCTTTGGACTTTTTCAAGCAACAACTTACATGGTTCTTGTTTTCTCATCCGATAACTCAAAAAGTTGGGGCGTCTATTTTTTTAGGTGACAAACTGAAAAATCATCAAGAAAAAACCAATTGATTAGATTTGTCATATTTTCTAATTCGCAGCCAATTTTGGTATTGTGCCCAGAAACTAGTGCCATTTATGTCTTTATTGAAAAAAAAAACATCTTGAAACAAGTTGCTATTACATGTAAAAGATACAAAATAATCATTGGGGAAAGATTCAGGCATATTTATCCAAATCCTCCACTGCATCCAGGATCACAAGTGGAACACTAAGCAAGGGTGGAGAGGCGGGAACGACTAGCTCCCATCCAAAGGAGTGGTTGGGCCGACCATTTGTGCCCAGTGTGTCATAGGGATGCGGATGAAAGAAGATGCTGCCTCTTCCAATGCTACAAGGCTACGAGAGGACTGAGCGAAAATGACCGAACAGATGTGCCACTAATTATAATCTCAATTAGGGCTGAGAAATGAGTCCAACTGCTCATGCTTTGGGTTTGTTTTAGGTTCGTAAAGAACTTGTTAGAACTCATGAAATTGGCTTGTCAAGCTAAACTTGAACAAACGAGCATTTAGCTTGGTTCAACTCGAAGCTCATTAACTAGTAATAAAATATATTTTATATCATAGAGTATAAATGGTTGAAATGTTTTAAGCTTAGAATTCAATTCATGTTTCTTGCAACTTTGAAATATCATGTGATTATTTTGTTAAAGAACCAGCTTGAAGGCTTAGAGTGTAAATGTTACTATTTCTCAATTTAAAAAATAGAATTTATTCATAAATGAGCCAGTTCAAGCTTAGCTTGTTTAACTTAGGCTTGTCGTGAGCTCGTGCTCGACTTACTCACCATAATAAATAAGCCAAGCTTTAAGACCCCCGATCGGTTTGTTTGGCTCGTTTACCTGACCTAGTCTCAATATTAATTAGTTTAACCTTGAATGCCTGACAGAACCGAAGGGACCACTCTCTGGCATGATTGAGTGGTGTCTATCGTGGATGTAGGTGTATGCACCGAACCACATTTTAAACCTGTGTTCTCGTGTGTGGTTGAATGTGTTTATGGTATCAGAGCAAAATCGACCTGGTGAGTTTGAGAGAGCCTCTTGTTTCTGCCATGTCCATACCCATTCAACCTAAATGTGACAAATTTTGTTACAATCAGACTGAGTCACTCAAACTTTCTCCTATGAAAAATGCAATTGTTGGGTCTAATTGAAAGCCAAAATATGTCCAGCTTTATCGATGGTGAATATCCTATTCCAGCACCAACTATGGTGCAGAGCCAAATACTATATTTGCTGAGTGGAAGAAATCCCATCGACTTTTGTATGGATGGATCATAGACACCCTATCTGAAGAGGTGCTTGGGCTCATGGTTGGCCTTCAAACATCCAAAGAGGTCTGAGACACTCTTGTTAAAGCATTCACTCATGTATCAAAAGAATGTAAGTTTCTCCTAACTCAGAAACTGCAATCATATCGAAAACATTGTCAATCTGTGGTTGATTACGTTCAAGGCTTAAAAAACAATCTGCAATGAACTTGCTGCCATTGGTTGAACCTGTTGAAGACCAGACCATGATTTTCTGGCTTCTGAATGGTCTAGGAGATGAATATGACTCCTTCGTCACCACGATACTTAAACCACATGTCCCTGAGTATAGTAACGCCATGGGCTTCCTTCAGGGAAGAGAGACCATGCGCTCCATACACTACTCTGATGATGGGATTAATCAAAACGTTGCCTTGGTCAGAAAGTTGGCAGTCAAAAATTTCAATCAAATTATGGGTGGCAACAATTCAACTCAAATGGACGAGGATTCACACAAGCTAGTCAAGTTGGGAGTCAAACTAATCAAGTCAAGGATGGATCCAAACCCGAGCATCAAGGTGAAAACCAAGCTGGCAAAAATTTGGGCAAAGAAAAGGGTGTTCTATTTCAGATATGCAACAAGCTAAATCATAGTGCCTTAAATTGCTGGCACCGATTTAATCATGCCTACCAAGTGAAAGATATTTCTTAGGCTTTGGTGGCAATAAAGTTGGTCGACAGTCAAGATCAATCATGGTTCCCAGATATGGGAGCTACATCTCACATCACTGCCGATTCAAGTAACCTTAAATCATTTTCTAAGTATAATGGTTCTGAAAAAATTATGGTTGGCAATGGGGGCCAAACTGGATATTATGCATGTTGGTTCGGCCAAAGTTGGAAACAGGTCTCAATCTTTGAGACTTAACAACGTCCTTGTTGTTCCCGAGATTAAGAAAAATCTAGTATTTGTGAGTCAATTAACTTCTGAATTGCCGTGTGTCTTTGAATTTTTTGTTGATGGCTTTGTTATTAAGGACAAAAAGACGCACAAGGTGGTGGCGATCGGGAGTAGGATAGGTGATCTTTATGGCTTCGACAAATCGCATAATAAGGAAAAGGGATTTAAGAACATGTTCTTTTCAACTAGATTTCACCATTCCACATGGGACATTGGGCAACAACGGCTTGGTCACATTAATGTTCTTGTTGATTTTCTTTCAATAAAGTCACAACCTATTAGTAATAAGATTTGCGTGAGTTATCAAATGAGACCTCGTCTTCCCTTTTTACCTGTTGAATAACATTGCAAAGAATCATTTGGTAAAATTCATTGTGACCTATGTGATCATGCACCTGTTACTTTTCATTAGAAATTCAGATTTTATGTTGTTTTTGTTGATGAATACACTAGATTCACATGGGTCTTTCCATTAAGGACAAAATCTGAATTATTTTCAAAGTTTGTTGAACTTCACAAACTGGTCCACACTCAATTTGGTCAAGACATCAAAAATTTTCAAACAGATGAAGGCGAAGAGTTCAATAGCATTCAGTTCCAAGATTATATCAAAAGGAATGAGATTCTTCACTATAAAAGTTGTCCTAAAACTCTTGAACAGAACAGTATGGCTAAATGCCGTCACCGCTCCATTACAGAACTGGTCTCACCATGATGTTTCATGCCCATACTCCAGTTTGATTTTTGGTTGAAGCTTTTTTTACTGTTACCTGGATTATAAATTGGTTACCTATACCTATACTTAACATGAAATCTCCTTTTGAAAAACTCTTTTATAGGAAACCAGATTACTCGTGTCTAAAAGTGTTTGGGTGTCGTTGCTTTCCCTACCTTAAGGACTATGCTAATCACAAGTTCAAACCAAAAACCCTCTTGTGTCTTTTTGGGTTATAGTGACCACCATAAAGGGTACTAGTGAATATTTTCCCCCACTGGACATGTCTATACCTCCAGGCATGTCGTGTTTGATAAAGCTTCCTTTCCCTATTCAAAACTTGACACTCATTTTCCATCAAGTCAGCAGTCCCATGAGTTAGTTTGTATCCACGAGAGGGATAATCCGGTTACTCACGTAGATTAACCTCTTGGTACTCGATTTGATCCAAACAAAGCTCAACTTTTTAGTGATACTCTTGAATCTGATCTGGCTCTTGGTTTAAATACTAGTTCTTCTAACCACACTGATTCATCTCTTTTCGTTCCCATGACCAATCAGGTCGATCCTACCAGCCTTTTTATTTTTTTGCATGACACCAACCTCCAAGTGAACCCAACTCGCCAACTATGGATCCAAGTCCTGAAAACCATCCTATGGTGAGTCATTTGAGGGATGGGATAGTCAAACCAAACCCAATATATTTTTTGGCCCTCAGTATTCCTCATGAGCTCAAAACTCTTAAGGCTGCTCTTGCTCATAAAGGCTAGACCCATGCTATGCAAGAAGTAATGGTTGCCTTACATGCCAATGACACATGGGACCTTGTTCCTTGCACCCACGACATAAATGTTGTCTTTTGTAAATGGGTTTTCAAAACCAAGCTAAAAAGTGATGGAACCTTGGAGCACCTCAAGGCCCATCTTATTGCAAAAGGCTTTGACCAAGTTCTCGGTACTGACTTTATAGAAACATTTCCCCCTGTTATTAAACCTGCCACTATCCAACATGTTCTCACCTTGACCATTGTTTATCATTGGGACATCCATCTGTAACGACCCCAACTCATCCCTATTGAAAAGTGGATTTTTTTTAACACATTTATGGAAACCATACCCAGAGATCTAGGGCCTTACAGACATAACACAATCCAAACCACAAGGGATCTTATATTAACCCAATAATCAACTAATTAACTTTATTCATCAATAATTAAAGTTTAAGAACATAATCAAATAAATGGCTAAAATTATGGAGCCACACTGTCTCAAACAGAATATCAGAAAATAGTCACGCAAACTCGTAAGCCTCATATAGCAGACGTCCTCATCACTGGGCTTCAGAGCCTGTCAAAAACATAAAGAGCATAGGGTCAGAATCAAAGATCATGCATATGAATTTCTCTAACAATTCAAATAAAAAAGAAAAGCATAAATCAAATCCATGCAATATTTTTAGAAGAACATGACTACAACTATATCATAATCCAAATAACCAATCATACATTTAATAAAAATTAGCATGCAACAACAATATCTCACATGGAATGGAAACAGGTAAATATGCATGAACTAATTACAGAACAGTAAATATGCATGATATCAACACACTTGCATGAGTAACTTATTAAATTCTTATTAAAGTTTTCTTTTATATGCATGTCCATACTAAATGCATACAATTTTAGTTTCACTTTTCATTAAAACATGTGGATACTCAAAATGGGCACAACAATTCCTGAAGTTCAAGATAGGTTTACAATTGTAGCTTAACACACAATTTATATTTTATTATTAGGTTTCATACTTGGCCATTGATCGATATTAGAAATCAACACCATCCATCGAAACATTAGAAATCAATATCTAATGTCGGGACACTAGAGAAATCAACATCCATTGATGTCATTTTCATGGTATACCAATAACAAGAGTTGTGTCTACAACACTACCCCCAGACAAAGTGGTTGAAAACTCCCTAAAATCGTGGCCTAGAGGTAAACCACCATATCGGGTTCATGAGTACAATCGCACACAAAGTTTTAGTATCCTCACAGTTCTTCAAAACCGTCATCCAGGATTCTCACACTGTGGAAGGGACATCTAGAAAGAAAATATTAATTACACTATTTTATCTCTTTTATCTTTTTTTATCAAAAGACACTTTCTTTACACAAGATTAGTTTTGCAAATCAACATGCAAAATAGAATACGGGACCTTGACACTTTATAAAATGGAACAATGCAATTAATTTAATATATTTTAAAAAGATTTTTGCAATACATACCATAAAACTTAGAGCAACACCTGCTCGTGGCCCACATGTCCTATAGTGTTTCACATCTAGCCACTAGTGCATTTCATGCAAAAACCATAGAGAACATGTGATCACACAATTATCTAAACATGTCCACAAATGCACATTCATTCACACACAATATGGATGTACATGTACAATAATTTATATATGCATATGAATACATGCTTGTAATATACATCATGTCTCATGATTCATCTTATGCACAATATGCAAGCATGCACATGATCATGTTAATGCAACAACATTATAACTTCAGAATTCACGTATTCATAATGTGCATATTTATGCCAATATTGTACTAAATCTCATGAGCATATGTAAACAACAAATATTTTTGTCAATTCGAGCAAGCTCAGGATACAAAATATACCGACCGAGCCCGAAGCAATGTTGCTTGCACACGGGACAACACTGAGACTCTATTGGCAATTAATTGGACTTAAAACAAAATGATCATAGCCCCAGTCGTTGACCATATGCAGTCTCATGTTATTTTCTGTATATAAGTAGTGCCCTTTTTCAACACTAAAGCATATACTTTTAGTGAAATTTTATGACTCATGAACAGTCACATAAAAGCATGCATAACAGTCACATAAAAATATGGCTAACAGTTACATGAAAGTATGCATAATAGTCACATAAAAACATGCATAACAACCCAATCATAAGTAGAAATGCATAATATGGACATGGGCAGAAACACTTAAATTTGAACATTAAACAACATGTATAAATATGAATACTAAGCAAAAATACATGAATCTTACCAATATGAATATTTCTTCATGGTCAGATTGCTAGGCCAATTATGCAGGGAATCAGGTGACCTATGTGCTCATCCTGTTACTGCTTAATGGGTATAACTGATTGTTAAATTCAGCATCATGTGTTAAGTATTATATGCTATAATCTTCAAATCATATATTTATATATATAATATTATTTTTGTTTGGATCAGCACCCAGCTGAGTGTAGTCGGCTAGGATTGAACACCTTGAGGTCTGCCCAACTGTCTGTAGTTAGCTGGGCTTGACAAACTTTGGAAACTGCTCAGCTGACTATAGTCGATTGGGCATAACAATCTTTGAAATTTGCTTAGTTGACTACAGTCGGTTGGGCCATGTATATTAGAGAAACTACCTAACTGACTACAGTCGATTGGGCTATTTCAATAGGTTCACAATCCACAAACAAAAAAATTTGTTTTATAACAAATTCAAAAATCTGTTCAAAACTAAAAATTAACAAAGTTTGTATTTTGGTGACACTAAGTGAAACATGAACAGTCTTATAACAACATACATAAACAATCACGTGGATATGTATTTTGATGTCACTATATAAAACATGAACAATCCTAAAATTTGTCATGTCACATGTAAGACCCTCTGTATTTATAGAGAAATTTTATATGATATATGCTTCAGTGTTGAAAAATTCATGTTTCTACGCGAGGATTGCTCATAAATTTTGAGTATATTGCTTTCTGAGATTCTGAATCACGTAAATTCGCTTTACAAGGCAATTTAGGACAAACCGCGATGAATTGAACCTCGATGTTTGTAAATTAGATTTATATTATATCTAATTAGATTCTCTCCAAATTGAGAGCTTAAACGAGAAAAATATCTTGTTATTTCAAGGAATTTGGCAAAAAAGGGTATATCGATAAATACGAGTCTTAACGAGGCCTAAATTCGTCGGAATTGGAAATATAAATATATATTATTAAAATTTAGGTCTTAATGCATGAAAAATAAATTAGAAAATAAAACATTTGAGTTACTTAAAACATATCCATTTAAATGACAAGTCATTAGGGTTTTTCATAAAGTAAATGGAAATTTTCATAAAACCTAAAGGAGGTTTTCCAAAAAAATTTAAATGGAGGTTTGTTTTGGGCATTAAGAAAGGTGGTTGGCATGAGACCCACCTCAGCCCATGTGATTTTAATAAAAAAGAAAGTAACTTTTCAAAAAAACTCACCTTACAAAGGAATTTTGAAAAGTTGGCAAAATGCACTCTTGGAGGGCTTAAAAAGGCATTTTTGAAAGTTGGTGGGCAAGGCCCACGATTTTTGGGTTAGGGCTCCCCTTAGGGGGTAGCCCCTAACCACATTAAATGCACTTATATATATATATATACAAAAAATTTGGTGTTTGAAAAAAATAAAAAAGAAGAAGAAGAAGTCGATTTTTTTCCCATTGAGTGTTGGCCTTGGCTTTGAAAAGTCAAAGCCAACCACTCCCCTTGAATCAAGGGGAGTGGTTGGGGACCATCCCCTTGACCACCCTTGACTTCTTAGGAGTCTAGGGAGGGGATTAGGGAGGATCCTTCATCCCTCTCCTTTCACTCACTACCCTACATCATCCCTTTCCCCTTTTTAAATAGGAAAAGGGAGGAGAGAGAGGGTCGACAGGGTCAACACCCTCTCTCCTCTCTTCCCCTCCACCGGCTCCCCTCTCTTCCACTTGTGTGTGGGAGACCTTGGTGCTGCAGCCCCCCCATCTGAGCAACCCCAGCCCCACCTCCTTCGTCTCCTCCAACTCCACACCACGGTGAGCTTCCTTCTTGCTTTTCATTTTTATTGGAAATGTGTTCGTTTTAGGCGTGAACACCCAAACCGGATTTGCACGCACCTTGTGTACATGGCTGGGATTTGCTGAAAGGGAGCCCCCTTGGGCGTTAAGTTCTTCTTTTCCATCTTGCTCCACTCATTTCTAACATAATTTTTGTCTTTCTTTTGTACCTTAAATTTTGCTAGTTCTTCACGTCTTGTGTAGCAACTCCCCTTGAAGGGGGCTGGATTCTTGTTGGTGGCTGGGCTGGACTCCTTCCCAGCCAGTCCAGGCCCTTGTGGGTTTAAGTTGGGCCTTGTTGGGTTGTTGCAACTCACGCAGCAAGGCTCCGGACTGACCAAGGGTCGGTCAGTCCGGGCCACCATTATGTGCCTTTATTCGGTGTGATTTGGGTGTGGCGGCAGCAGCCTCAAATGGGCTGCTGCTGCAGCCTTTTGGTGGTGGACAGTTGGTCTGGGCCACGGAGGGACCCAGACTCACTTGGGAGCCCACCTTTGAGTGGGGTCATTCCCTTCTCTCCCCCCCACACCCCCCCCCCCTTGTTGTCGTGCAACCTAGGCAAACCAGGTGCTCTTAGCACCCGGGTCCAGCTTTGGCGCACCCACTTGGTGGGGCGCCGGCCAAGCATGGTCTGGTCTGGACCCAAGATTGAGCCAGACCAAGGGGTACAGACCCATGGTCTGTAGCCTCCCCCTTGTCCTTTGCTGCTGAGCAGCACCTTAGAACCGGGTGCTCAAAGCACCC
This sequence comes from Nuphar pumila, assembly GCF_984573655.1. Taxonomy (NCBI): domain Eukaryota; kingdom Viridiplantae; phylum Streptophyta; class Magnoliopsida; order Nymphaeales; family Nymphaeaceae; genus Nuphar; species Nuphar pumila. The sequence goes on from NC_143259.1 coordinate 89,183,004, forward strand.
GAGTTTGTTGTGTTGGGCGCACCAAAGTGGTGGCTCGCTGAGCCCCATTGGGGCCTGGTCTAGACCCACGACTGGGTCAGACCAGGGGGTGCAGACCCCCCCCCCCCCCCCCAGCATCCCCAGTCGTTTGACCCAACAGGGTCTGGACCCACAGGGTCCAGACCTTGTTCTTGGTGTGGCGCCACCCAATTCGGGTGATAGGTGCCCCACCACCCTTGAGCGCCCCTTGGAGTTGGTGTGAGCCCAGCTGGTGCCTAGGTCTGGGTCAGACCAAGGGCACCTTTGGGGCACACCCTCGTGTGCCCCTGCCTCCTTTGGCTCAATTGGACCAGGACCCACAGGGCCCGGGTCAAGTCGGCGGGTTGGTGACCCACCCGATTGGGGGTTTGGGTTAGCCGCTCCCCCTTTGGGGAGTTGGCTGGGCGTTCCAATCTGGTCCAAACCCCCTGGGTTCAGACCAGGGTCTCCATTAGGACCCAGCTGGGTCTGGTCACCGTTGGACCAGACTCTGCTAGGTGGGTCTTGGCCCGACCCTCTTGGGCATCTAGCCCAACCGAGCAATTTCGGGGCTCTAGACCTAGCCAGGTGCTAGTGCACCTGGGGGAAACTAGGTGTTGGCCCTTGAGCCAGTGCTGCAGCCTGTAGCACTCGGTCTGCACGTTAGGTGCAAACCAATGTTGACATAGTCCAGGTGGCTCAGGCAATAGCAGACCCCACATACGCCTCACCCCCTTTTTCTTTTGGCACCAAGATCGGTACCAGGTGCTAAGGCACCCGACAACTCTACTGTCACTTGGGCAGCCACTAGCTGGACCCCTGCTCATGGTCTGCGCCACTAGTGGGCTCAGAATGGGTTGTCATGACACCCATTAAGTTTCCTGCGAAAACTCACCGGTGGCGGCAACCGCCCCTTCGTGCTGCCAACCTATAAACAGAGGTTAGCCTTAAGCGAGGTTTTTTTCGCTTGCAAGCAACGAGGTCGTTGCGACCTCGAGCTTCGGATGCTCATACCTTGTTGTTCCATCGTGGCAGTGAGGTGGTTGAGCTCATGACAGGTGTCGCGTCATACGTTTGCGTGTGTTTGTTCATTTCGTCAGACCTTTCTGGCTGATAGCCTAGTTTGTGCCCCATTTGCGTGGGCAAAGTATGACCATGTATTTGAAAATGCTAATGTTATCCCCATAAGTATGGGATTAGGTTATAATTCATCCTTGACACTCGTGAGTGTCATTTTCGCGAAGGTTCTTCTCGGATGGCTTTGCTACGCGAGATTTGCCGTGTTACGATAGTTGAAATATGCGTATTTGGAAAAATATGTATTCCAATCTCTGGACACCCCTCGCATATACAATAGCTATTGTATATGCATTTCGAGCCTCGTGCTGCTCAAAATTAGTGATTGTGTCACTTTACACACTAGTTGACGTATCGTCGCTCACAACATGATACTTGTGCAAAATTATAGCTTTGTAGTTTTTTTTGTTTTCGCACATGCACGTTGGCACATCCTAACATGTATGTCACTGGGTTTGGGTTGTCGAGTATTATTTGTTTGGCTCACATTCATATATCGACGGATATACGACGCACCATAGGCGTGCCTTACACTCGACGTGACATACACCTGAAAAGAACTAAAAACACCATAGGGTAATGACACTGTTGACCTGTTGAGATTTTGGGACTCGGTTGGAGTCTTTGGGCAATGGCCCGGGTTCGTGAGAGTGTGCTCACATATCGTGTCACCCTAGGCATAAAATAAAAATGGTATGGTATCATCTTCATAGACGATGTGCCCTTTTGTGGCCGTGTGAGGCTAAGCACGTGGATGAGCAGGCCAAGTCCTCGTTTGCGTACCCTGCGGGGACCACGAGGCACAACTACCTTGAGAGGAGGTACAACTTGAAGAATAAGCCTAAATAAGATAAACCTGCTGCACCCCATTCATAGTTTTGGTCACCCAGAGAGAGGGTGAATGGTAAAGCCCTAAGTGACATGTCGTTACTACGACCCGTTCTTTTGAGAAGCCAATGCACCCTCTGACCTCCAGTCACTCAGAGTTAGGGAGGTCGAGGATACCCTCTTCAGGGACCTCTGCTACTACAGTAGTACGGATTGCAATCATTTGCCCCTGCGAAAGGTTTCTCCTAGTCGCGTGCTGCTCGCAGGTGGTTTGACTCGGTCAGTAGCATCCCCGGTTATCACATTAGAAATTAAATAACAGACGCCTGATGCATGTCTCACAGAATATGAGGTTTCTTTGCGTACCCAAAGGAGTAATCAGAAGAACATAAGCACTAACCAAACAGACTGACTTACTATAGTTGTTTACTAGCTTTAGCTCTGCTTGCACTTCTGTTTGGTAGATGTTCTTTGCTGCTTAGTTCTCATTCTGTGGTTGTACTTGTTGCACTTGTTACTTGCTTTGTTGTTTTACAATCTTGTAGCACGTGCACCTACCTGACACGCACTTGTACCTTTATTTAAATGTTTCTAACTGTTCCATCATGCTAGTTATAGTCTGTTGCTTAGCATATCTGTAGCATGCTATTTACCTTACACTTTTTCATGAAAATGATAATGTATGGATGGCTTGACTCACCAACTCACAAGAGTACTGACCCCGTTTTATGGTGATACAGGTGACGAGTAGACGCAGTGCGATGCGACGATGCACAACAGGAGGCTTGAGACCCACACTTAGCAGCGGAATCTGGCTCCTTCTGGTTTGGGGGTTTTCCCTCTCTTTTTGGAGAGACTGTTCCTTTTTGTACCCAGTCTCATTTTATAATTTTGTAAACATTATGGTAATGAAATATACCTTGTTTTGACTCATGGTTGACTTTCTTACTATGGTTCGGTCAAACTTGAGGCCTTTGTTTTACCCCTGTTTCCCTTCTGTACTTCCGTTGGTTGTTTTCAACTGTTTATCTTTCAAAACAAAAATTTGCTCAAAAACCAAAGGTTTTTACAAGGTCGGGGTTTAGGGTGTCACATCACAGGCCAAAAATCAACCATATAATAGGCCAAAATTCTAGTCATGTACAGGCCAAGAATCAACCATATAACATGCCAAGATCTTAGTCATGTAACAGGCTAAAAATATGGTTATGTAATAGGCTGAAAATCTACCATATATCAGGCCAAAAATTCAGTCATGTACAGGCCAAAAATTAGCTATATAACAGGCTAAAAATTCAGTCATGTACATGCCATAAATTTAGTTATATAGCAGACCAAAAATAAGCTATATGATAGACCAAAAAATTTAGTTATATAACATGCCATAAATTAAATATATAACAGGCTAAAATTTTAGTTATGTAGCAGGCCATAAATTACCTATATAATAGGCCAAAAATTTAGTTACATAACTGGCCATAAATTAGCTACATGACATGCCAAAATTTTAGTTATGTGGCCATAAATTAACTATATGATAGGCTGAAAATTTAGTTATGTAACAGGCCAAAAACATATTATGTAATAGGCCAAAAATTCAACCATTCAATTCTGCAGATCTGAACCAGATCTGCACGTCTGTGGGGCTCAGCAGATCTGTCCACCATTGCAGTGGGCAAATCAATCTACACGCATGGTGGGACTGATGCACATAAATTAAAACAACATACAGAAGCCCAACGTAAAGTTTATTGGTTGATTTAACATTACTTGTATATATACATGCATGTATACTCACGTAGGCATATATATATATATATATATATATGTGTGTGTGTGTGTGTGTGTGTGTGTGTGTGTGTGTGTGTGTGTGTGTGTGTGTGTGTGTGTGCGTGTGGTGATTACTTTTCTTTTTCAGTCACTATATATATATATGTCACATTTTCATTTTTTTTTCTTTTTCTTTTCTATCAAAATATTACATGATTATGCTTCTTTTTTAATAGGGTATTTTTGAGATATATTTTCAGTAAAAACGTTTATGCAAACCGTGCATCAAATCATAAAAACTGATTCACACTGGTAGTGAAGTCCGGGTCGAACTCAGAAAATGGGATAAGTACTTTTGTACCCCACATAATACTACTTTTGTTGCATCGAAAAATAACAATTAATTAACTAAGTAAATAAAGAGAGTGTTGCCCTCTGCGGAGGGCTTATAAAGAATAATAAAATGGTTTTATTACAGACCCAATTAATAAAATAAATCCTAATCTAAAAAGAAAAGAAAATTTCTTCAGTGCTTGGAGCTTCTTGTCCCTTGATTTCTTCTTCTACTTGCTAGCTGATCTCTGAGGGTTCCCTAAGGAGTTCTGAGGGTCCTGAAGGGCCTTTTGAGGAGACCTTTTCAGGACCTCAAAGGGCTCTTCAGGGGCTCGTTTTGGGGCTCACCACACATTTGCACACTCTCCTATAAAAATAAAAACACAAAAACACGAAAGAAAACTACAAGAAAATCAACGGTTAGTTTTAAAAAAATCGCAAAACACTAAACAAACTATGAAATAACACTATACTGCAGGACAAAATAGCATCACTAACTCTATAATTAACATGAACGAAGTTATTAAACAAATGAACTAAAGGACAAATTAGCATAACAAACTAACTAATAAACAAGAAACAACTAAACTAATTGACTAACAGGAAAATGTGAACTATAATTAACATAAAATAAACTAATCCAATCATAAAAGCTATACTAACCGAATATAAAAAGAATTTGAATTGACCAATTAATAAAGCACACAATCAATTAACTATCTAACACAAATCGATAATTTAAATGCAAGAAAATAAAAGCAGCTAATGTAATTAAATCAACTAAATAAATTCTAATTATTCTAATGACATCAAACTGAACCTAAACTAATTAAATTGCTGAGATCAAATTAAAATCGATTAATGAACAGAAAATTTAAAACTACCTAAATTGGCTAATACTATTCTTAAAAAAGATGATAATTAATTATGATCTAAATACTGAAAATATAAATTCTAGAATTGTAAATAGACACAACTAATTGCTGAAAACAATAAATAATTTTACTCTAATTTACTGAAATAAAACAATTAACTATCTACTCTACTTTAATGAACAAGTAATCTAACTATTCTATAATTGAAAGAATTAACAAGAATCGATCGACTAAACTAAGTTGGCATGTTAAAGCAAACTAACTAAGAAATAATCAACTAATTGATTTGTTAATAACAAAAAAAATGTCAAATCTTTGAACCGAAAAAGATAAAATAAAAAAAATGCATAAACTATTATATAAAAAAAACTATTCGGCTAACATGATTATTCTAATCTATTTCTAATTAAACTACTTCACAAAATTAAACTAATTAACAAAATAAATAGCAAGTAACGTGAATTAAAATTTGGAAATTAATTAAACTTATGATTATCCGCCCAACACACAATTCAAGAAAAATGATAACTAAACTATTCTCTATTACTTTTCCTTTTCTTTTCTTTTTGATGTATAAGTTCTAATCTAATATGCAAAATATATGAAAAATTAGATGATGTTTTATGCTTTATGCAAGGATGATGAAAATAATTAAAAAACAATGCATGCCATGATCCTAAAAACTACGGAGAAAGGAAAAAAAAGTATACCTTACGGCTTACCTCAGATGAAAGGGTTGAGAAGAAGAAGTTGGTTTACCCATTACAATCATACGAACTCCACTCTCTCTCTCCGGCGATGGGGGTAAGAAAAACCGGCGATGACGAGGTTTCAAAGAAGGTGTGAACACGAAGAAGAAGAAGCAAGAAGAGAGGGGTAAGCAACCAGTCAAGAGAGAACAAGGGGAAGAAAAGGAAGAAGGGGAGGTAAAGAGGAGAGAGAGGGGTGCAAGATCCAAAGAGAAAAACGTTTTCCTCTAGCTTAAAAATTCCTTTTTATAGTTGCTAATTAGGTTTTTAGCAAATCTTTCAAAAAAGAGTCAAAAAAAGTTTTCAATATTTCAAAAGACCTCTCTTTCTAAAATATTTTCTAAAAATTTAATTATTTTTCCTGAAATACTCCAAAGATGCTCAATTTGCTCAAATTATAATTTGATAAAAAACTATGAAAACCTTCACAAACAAGCATTTTTAAACGATTATCACATATGATCATGCATGAAAATGTATGAATTTATACATGAAAATTATGCATGATCACATGACATTTACTTACGCTATTCATTTCCGTTTGGATAGAGAGAGAAACTCGTACCCTTTTTTGAAGTTTGAAAAAGACCAAAAAATATCGGATGATCGGAGAGGAAGAAGGCTTTCTTCTCCTTTTCTTTTCTTTTCATTCTTTCTCTCCCACAAATTTTCCTTCTCTCTCTCTTTCTCTTTTTTTTTTTGAGTTTTTATAATAGAGGGGCCTCTACCTCCTTTCCTAATCCCTTTGTTGTCTTTTTCAAATTTTTTTGCTTTCCTTTTTTCTTTTTCTTTTTTTGTTTACTCAACCAAATTGGGCTCTTGTAGAGACTCCACTGTTTGGTAACTACTATATCTAAATGAAATTCAAAATTTAATTATTTTTAATACTAATTTAATTAATTATTAATTAATAAATATCAATTTTTTTTCAGAGGGTGCCTTATCCCTTTGGGAGTATTTTTAACTCTAAATTTTCTTAAATTAAACCTTTATACTGAATTTAAAGCTTTAATTTTATTGGACCTAGATTTTGGATCTAGATTTGGATACAAGATCCAAATCTATATCCAATATTCATATAAATCTTGAACTAGATCAGATCCTAATTAATATGGGTCTTGGATTGAGTTCAGATCCATATTAACTTGGATCATACAGATTAGATTTGATTTGATCCAACCCAAACCCGGTTCCATCGAAACAAGCAATTTTTTTTTAAAATACAATTTTCGGGCCAACCGTAGCCCGAATTTAGGAAAGTAAAATATCATTGAATTCAACATTTAAAGACACATCTATTGATATCTAACATGAATTTCAACTTTGAATTTTGCCTGAATTTAACCTGAATTTTATTTGATTTTAAAGGTCGAAAATAAAAGTTTTTATGACATTTCAATTGGCTCATTTAGGCCTTGTCAATGAGACCTTGGCCAGGCACAGTTCAATTGATGCCACCTAATATCGAGTATTTTACTGGTTTTCAAATGATTAGGCGGATCCTGTGCTACACTCATGAGACGCTGGATCTTGGCATTCGCCTTATGTCCCAATAGTCCCTTGCCCTCCATGCCTTCTTTGACGCAGACTGGGCCGGGTGTTCTATTACTAGAAGATCTACATCCTTTTTTTGTACATTCTTGGGTGCCAACTGCATTTTTTGGAGTGCTAAGAAGCATGCACGATCTAGTTCCGAAGCTGAGTATTCCTCTATAACATCCACTACTACTGAATTGATTTTGCTTACCTTTCTGTAAAGAGATCTTGAGGTTTATCTACGGACAACCTCCTACCTTATTTTGCGATAACATGTTTGTGTTGGAAATAAAGCAACAAACTAGAGAAGGGGATTGTTCTCCAAAATGAAAAACACACAGAAATGATGCAAGAGAAGGAGAAGGCTACAAAAGGCTTCAATACATTCCAATGACTTGTCCAAATGATGATACATGGCTGCTATATATATATAGCATTCAAGCTCAACCAGAATTTAATTACATAGTAAATTTCTACCATAGGAAAACTAAAAGACTATTACATTTTCAAGGAGAAAAATTAAATGAGAGGGGAACCCAAAGAGTTGCATAGAAAACTACAAATAGCCTTAATGTAAAACGAGTTCCCAAAATGAGGGAGGAATACAAAGAGTCTAGCTTATAATTCCAACAACCCCTCTTAAGCTAGACTATAACGACACCTAATTTCTCTCTCAATTTATTGAAAGTTTCATTCTTTAATGCTTTTGTAAAGATATCAGCCACTTGGTCTTGGGTCTTGCAAAACTTGACATTGACATCTTCATCTTTGACCAAGTCTCTAATGAAATGATACTTGATTCGAATATACTTGCTTTTGCCATGAAAAACTGGATTTTTGGTGAGTGCTATGGCTGAACTATTGTCACAAAACAAAGGAGTGTTTTCCCATTGAGGATGCTTCAGCTCATGAAGAATCCACCTTAGCCAAAGAGCTTGACAACTAGAAAAAGCCAATGAAATATACTCAGCTTCGGTTGTGGAGAGAGCAACAACAACTTGCTTCTTCGATGCCCACGAGATTGCACCTGAGCCAATGTGAAAAATGAAACCTGAAGTGCTTTTACTATCATCTCTATTTCCACCCCAATCACTATCACAAAAACCCACCAATTTTGAATCTTCGACACATTTATAATGAATTCCATAATTGATAATGCCACGCATATATCTCAAAATTCTTTTGCCTATGTCCCAATGAATATTAGAAGGAGATTCCATAAATATGCTAATCATGCTGACAGCAAACATAAGATCAGGTCTTGTAGCAGTCAAGTACATAAGACTACCAACAAGGCTTCTATAGAGAGTTGCATCGATCTTTCTCTCACCATCATTTTTGCTACGTTTTAAGCCAACTTCCATGGGAGTATTAAGAGGTGTGACACCCTCTATTCTAAATTTCTTCAATATATTTTCAGCATACCTTTTTGAGATATAAATATTCCATCTTCAGCTTGCTTTACTTCAATGCCCAGAAAAAAATGGAGAAGCCCCATGTCAGTCATTTCGAATTCGTGCATCATATCCTTCTTGAAATTTTCACACATGCTTGCACTAGTGCCGGTAATTATTAAATCATCAACATATAAGCATATGACTAAGAACTCCCCTTGATTGCCTTCTTTGATGAACAGAGTATGCTCAAAAGGACACCGTTTGAAACCATTCCTCAAGAAGTATCCATCAATGCGACTATACCAAGCCCTTGGCGCTTGTTTCAGCCCATATAAAGCCTTCTTCAATCGACACACTTTGTTTTCTTCACCCTTCTTTACATAACCCGGAGGTTGATCAATATACACTTCTTCTTCAAGGAGACCATTCAAGAATGTTGATTTTACGTCCATTTGAAAGACCTTCCATTTTCTTTGAGCAGCCAAAGCTAACACCATGCAAATTGTTTCAAGGCGAGCCACATGAACAAAGACTTCATTAAAATCAACACCATACCTTTGCTTGTAACCTTTTACCACCAGCCGAGCTTTGCATTTTTCAACTTCTCCATTTGAGTTGAATTTTGTTTTATATACCCACTTGACGCCAATAGATTTGTGTCCATTTGGGAGCTCAGTCAACTCCCAAGTATGATTTCTTTCAATGGAGTCCATTTCTTGATTCATAGCAATTCTCCACTTCTCTTCTTGAGATGCTTCTTCATAAGTAATTGGATCCGCGTCCGCAAATAAAGCAAAATTCACCAAGTCTTCCTCAAGATTTCTTCTTGCTGTTTCATAAGTTTCTTGAAGACTTCTTGTCTTCATAGGAGGAGATTAAGAACTCCTTGAAGATGAGGAAGATGGTGATAAATGTATAGATGGAGAGGAGAGTGAAGTATCTCCATCACCACTTGGTTCATGACTCTCTTCCTTATTGATGAAATATGAATTTTTATTTTCATTCTCGCCATCCCAATTCCAAGATTCTTCTTCACTGAATTTTACATCTCTGCTTATGATAATTTTCTTGGTGATTGGATTGTAAAGCTTATAAGCCTTTGAGCATTCACTGTACCCAACGATGATACATTTTTCAGATTTATCTTCAAGCTTGTTCCTTCGTTCATCAGGAATATGAGAATAACATATGCTACCAAATACTTTCAAGTGAGCAACACATGGTTTTTGCCCACTCCAAGCTTCTTGAGGAGTTAGATCTTGAACACTTTTAGTGGGGGCACGATTAAGAAGATAGATAGCACATGCCACTGATTCAGCCCAGAATATGTTAGGCATACCTTTAGATTTCAACATACTTCTTGCCATCTCCATGATCGTGTGATTCTTCCTTTTCGCAACGCCGTTTTGTTGAGGTGTGTACCGAGTAGTCAACTGATGACGGATGCCCTTCTTTTTCAAGAATTCCTCGAACTCATTGTACATATATTCAGCCCCACGATCAGTATGCAAGGTTTTAATAGAAAGATCACTTTGCTTTTCAATAAATGGCATAAATTGCTTAAAATATTTAAACACCTCAGATTTTTCTTTTAGAAAATAAACCCATGTCTTCCGACTGAAGTCATCAATGAATGTTAAAAAATAACGATTACCTCCAATAGATGTGGTGCGCATAGGGCCGCATAGATCAGAATGAACCAACTCAAGTGGTTTTGATGCTCGCCAAGATTTGCCACCAGGGAAAGAGTCTCTGTGATGTTTTCTAAGAACACAACCTTCACAAATTTTGTCTTGCTGATGAATGTTAGGCATGCCTCTGACCATATGTTTTTTGCACATGAGAGATGAAGAACTGAAATTCAAATGCCCATATCGAAGATGCCATAACCATGATGGATCTTTAATAATATTATTGAAGCAAGGAAGAATAACACTTTGAAATGTAAATGAAAACATTTTGTTTTGAGTCATTTTCACCTCGGCTATGAGAGTATTCTTCTTGTCCTTGATTTCACATATTTTTCCTTTGAAATGAAGATCATATCCTTTTAGAATAAGTTGCCCAACACTCAAAAGATTGTGTTTGAGGCCTGGAACATAGAAAATATCGATGACGTGCTTGCTGCCATGGTTAGTTTTAACAAGAATATCACCACATCCCTTGACAGCAAGCCTATTATCATCACCTGTTCTAACTTTAGTTTGAACCATTTCATTTAAGTCCATAAATAATTTTTTGTTTCCAGTCATGTGGTTACTACAACCACTATCAATATACCATACTTTATCATGTGTTTCTTCTTTGGTATCACAAGCAAGAAAGAGAATATCATCATCAAGAATTTCATTTTTCTCATGCATGAAAGTTACCTCCTTTTGGCTTTCTTCTGCCAATCTCTTTCTGCAGAACTTTATGGTGTGACCATACTTCTGACAATGAAAGCATTGAACTTGTGAGAGAGAGCGACCACGACCTCGACCTCTACCTTGACCGTTTCCTCGCACAGAATAAGATGAATCACAATCATCTTCTTTCGTTTCTTGATTTCTACCACCTTCATATCCCCTTCCTCTTCTTATTCGTCCTCGAGCACCACCATGAATAGAGAGTTGTGTCTGAAAAGCTTGTTCAATTGGAGGAGAATCAAATTGCTTTATACGAAGTTCATGAGATTGAAGTGATCCCATTAAACTATCAATGGACAAGGTGGATAAGTCTTTGGATTCTTCTATAGCAACAACAATATGTTCAAACTTGCGAGTTAAGCTCCTCAATATTTTTTCAACAACTCTTTGATCTTCAAGTTTTCACCATTTACTCGCATTTGATTAACAATGGAGAAGACTCGATTGAAAAAAGCTTCAATCATTTCAGATTCCTTCATTCTTAAAGAATCAAATTCACTTCTTAGAGTTTGTAGTCTCACCATTTTTACCTTGTCTTCTCATTTGTATGTTGTATAGAGAGTATCCCATGCTACCTTTGCCGACTTCGCCGAGGATATCCTTTCGAAAATGGCTTCATCAACAACTTGATAAATATAGAACAAAGCCTTATTGTTCTTCTTCCGGTTTTCCTTCAACTCAGTTTGTTGTCGTTGAGTGATGCCCTCCACATTGTTCATCTCATCGAAGCCACTTTCAACGATGTCCCATAGATCTTGAGAACCAAAGAATGCCTTCATTTGAATACTCCACTTGTTGTAATTTTTTCCAGCAAAACAAGGAACTTGTGGTTGCACCATATTATTGGAAGTCATTCTAGCTCTGATACCACTATGTTGGAAATAAAACAATAAACTAGAGAAGAAGATTGTTCTCTAGAATGAAAAACACACAGATGGTGCAAGAGAAGGAGAATGCTACAAAAGACTTCAATACATTCCAATGACTTGTCCAAATGATGATACATGACTGCTATATATATAGCATTCAAGCTCAACCAGAATTTAATTCCATAGTAAATTTCTACCATAGAAAAACTAAAAGACTATTACATTTTCAAGGAGAAAAATTAAATGAGAGGGGAACCCAAAGAGTTGCATAGAAAACTAAAAATGAGTTCTCAAAATGAGGAAGAAATACAAAGAGTCTAGCTTATAATTCCAACAGTTAAGCCTATCTTTCATTCCCAGATGAAGCATGTGATGTGAAAATAGATTATCATTTTTGTTCGTAAAAAGGTGGCTCTTGAAACGCTATCACCAAATATGTTACATCTTTAAAATAAATTGCTGACATTTTTACCAAGACTTTTCCTCATGCTCAATTTGGTATTCTCAAAGCCAAACTGGGCCTGTCGATTCCTCCCATGCCCAGTTTGAGGGGGCATGGCAGCCTGCAGGTTTAGATTCAGGCAAGACATTTCAGGTAAGGACGTTGTGTGGCATAAATGGAGGTGCAGATAAGGCCGGCCAAGAACAATCAACTATAATACTAAAATCACGGAGATTCTTCTCAGATAAAGCTAAAATGATGAGTCGTTTTCATACAGATATGGTGTATCCTGTCTATGTTGATGACTTCTCTGGATAACTCCTCTCTTATCCTGTAAATCTTAGTTAGCAGTTGGTTAATAATCCTTGTAACAGCTGCTTAACAAACGTAATATTGATATACAGTGGTTAAAGGACCATATCGTGGACGTAGGTGTACGCACAGAACTACGTTAAAAACTTGTATTGTGTGGTTGAATCTGTTTACGAGCTTCCAAGGGGGAAGAATCAGTCGATCGATCGATCGATCTCTTGTTGGTCATCCATTCACGCCCTTCTCTGATAGTCTGTGTGGGATTCATTCGCGTATTACAAAGAGAAGCAGCATAGGGTCTCTTGTCTCTTCCCTGATGCAGCGATTCGCCTCTTCCAACGGCGACTGTGACGGCCTCCTCTTCGGCCACTTCCGACACCTCTCCGCCCCCAATCTCCACGACGACTACGACGGCTTCCACGATTCGGCAGCCGCACACCAAACCCTCTCCGCCTTCGTCACCGGCTTCTTCTTTTCCGGCTCCCCTCAGAACTTCTACGATGCCGCTGGTCCCTTCACCTTCCCACCCTCAACAAATTCATCTCCCAACAGCAGGAGGAAGCCGATTGCGGCGCCGCCACCTCATCGACGTCCCCCTCCGTCTTGATCGGCTGGTTCGTTGGCAGGAAGAACGCTCAACTCCAGCCTTCTATGCGCGAGTACCGTGCCTTTGAGTTCCTCCGCGGTGGCTCCTTCGTTCCGAAATCCGTCAACATCGTCAATGTCGTCCCTGGATTCAGTGTCCATTACGATGTATTTTGCCCGACTTCGTCCTTCTCCTGGCTGTCCGTGGAGGCACAAGCGGATGAGAGGGAGGAGGTTGCAGATAATTATCGCAAGAGCAATGCGGCTGGGAACAGTAGAAAGGATGTTTCGGAAGAAGTGGAGCAGCAGGTTGATCGGTGTTGATTCTGCAAAGTACACTACGGATTTGGAGGATCTTTACAGAAGGATGCCCTCTAAACTTGAGAATTTGTCGCGCCGTGTAGAAGATAGCTCCGCTGATCTTCTTGAGCAGGTAAATCTCGAACAAATCCTCAGTGAAAAAACGTTCTCCCCATTCTCCTATTTATTGCCCTAATCATTTTAGTGAATTTTGTTGGTTTTTTTTTAAAGTTCGGCCCTAACCTCTCTCAAGTGACCCGCCCCTAAGCCAAAGCATATATTTTAATCATTAATACCGAAAACAATATATACAGACTAAAAGTAATACTTTATTAACAAAAAAAAAAAAAGTAAAAACAAGATTCGATCTATGAGCTTTCTTATAAAAACCAAATGGTCAACCCATTACATTAACAATAACTTTACGAATAACATTCCAAATACATTATATATATTGTATAATGAATAGAATTACAAATTTGGTAGGCTGATCAAGCTCCGCTCGTTTGCTCGTCCAAGCCTTAGAACCATGTTCAAGCTCAACTCATTTAAAGCATGAACGAGCTTCGAGCCGAGCCCGAGCTGACTCGATTTGTTATGCATCCCTAGTTATTACTTTCTTTCCACATAAGGAATACTTATTGGCTAGAGAAAACCTCAACCCCTGAAGTATATCCTAGGTTATGGTCCTACTTTCGCATCCAAGGTAGAGAATCTCGACAACCCTTGGGTAGTAGTGACCAAGGTTGTAAAAGGTTGTATCTATTGTACCATATCGTACGATACGATACATATCGTTACTATACAGGAAAAGTGATACAATACGCATTTGTATCATGATACGAGTGCATATCGTATCTATGGCATATGTATCGTATGATACAAGCTCATATCGTACGAAACATACTTGGTGCACTACTTTAAAAATGGTCGAATCATAATTTTTTAGTTTTAAGTTTTAAAGACCTTTTGAAGGCAGACTCCCTCATTTGTGTAGAAGCCATTAGAGATGTATTCACACACTTTAGGACTTATGAGAGCGATTTAGGGGTCGATTAGTGTGTGCGTAAGAGAAAAAGCCTTTTCAGTTTATTCAATAGTGCATTTTTACTATTTTTCACTCAAGAAAGTGAGTTAAGGTAAAAAAACCTTACTTTTTGCTTCTTATTGAGTTTTTTGGGGGGAAGATGACATCAAATGATTCGGCATGACAATGGAGCACTCGAGTAATGAGTGAAAACTGATTAAAAAAATAGAGTGCAACTATTGTCATAATGTTATTTCAGGTGATATCTCTCGAATGAAGTATTATTTAGTCGAGATATATCTAAATATCGTGGTCTGTGCCATAAAATGGTAATATCAACAATTACTTATTGATCTGAGAGAAAAAAGACAAGAACAAAATATGAATGAGGCATAAATAGGGTATACGCAACCTTGAGAGGACGAAGATGAGCTCCCTACTTTTGATCCTATAGCCCTTAGCATAGCATCAAAAGTATGAAGTTCTGTAGCAAAAGTGAAAGGTGTGGCTGGTGCTAGTAGTAATGTCGCGAGTACAAAAAAAAGAGGAGAAAAAGGAGGAGTAGGAGAGACTTCTTCGATAGAAGGTAGAGTTAAAAGTTATATCATCAGTTTTTTTTTTCTCCTAGGACTGCTCTTGGGGCATAATTCAACATGCGTACTACTATAACTCCTCAATTAGTCGAGCAGACAAAAGTTGTGGTTGGGAGATGGTTCTATGATGCCTGCATTCCTTTAAATATGACAATTTTTTTTATTTTCAGGTCATGACAGGTGCTATAACCAGTATCGGGCCTAGATATAAAATGCCTTAATATCATGCTTTGAGAGAAAAAAAATTAGATACTAATGTGAATGAAGTGGAGGCATATTGTGATGAGATGAGACAGACATAAAGATAAATTAGGTGTAGCATCATAGTAGATAAGTGAACAAACAAAAAGTCAAAAACCTTGATAAATTTTTTTGTTTATTGTCCCAATGAAACTATATATTTGAAGTCAATTGATCTATCTGATTCGTCTAAGATAACATATGTATTGCTCACAGTATTTGATCAGGTTGTAGAAGAGGTTCAATCTCAAAATATTATTCAATTCAGTACTGATAATGCAATAAATTATAGGGCAGTAGGTAAAGAATTAGTAGAAACTTAAGGGTCATTCTTTTGTATCTTGTGTGTTGTCGATTGCATAGACCTTATGCTTGAGGACATCAGCAACATGGATAAGATAAAACACACAGTTGAATGCTACCAAAAAGTTACTAAATTTATTTACAATCATGCATGAATTTTGAACTTGATGAGAAAGTACACTAGTGGTGTTAAGTTGATTCGTAGTGCAATTACTAGATTTGCTACAAATTTTTTGATAGTGTAAACTCAAGTAAAGAATAAAATTGCACGCATCAGATGGTTGGAATGCATATCCCCATGCACACAAAAAAAGTTAAGACAAATTATAGATATTATATTCAAAAATGAATTCTGAGATTCATGTGTGAAGTTGTTGATAATTATTGTACTTTTGGTGAAGGTGCTTCGATTGGTTGATAGTACTGACAGACCATCTATGAATTATCTTTATGAAGCCATGAATAATGCAAAATAGGCCATTAGAGATAATTTGAATAAGAAAAAAAAATGTACATCCCTATATGAAACATCATTAATCATAGGTACATTGAGCAACTTTATCAATATCTTCATGCTACAACATATTATTTAAATTCTGCATTTAGATATTCATCTACATTTAAAATAGACAAAGAAGTCAACAAGGGACTCCTGGATTGCATTAAAAGGTTAAACTCTGATTATGGTGTTCAAGATCAAATTCATAAGAAAATAGAGATTTATGATAATGCATTGTATGATATAAGGAGACCTGCACTAGTGCAAAATCGTGTCATGTTGCGTCTAGGTAATTTATTTTATCTATTTCAATTTTAATTTCATATTGTTATTTAGTTATGATGTTTTGTATGATTGCATCTTTCATTGCCTTATTGATTTCTCATTTTCTTATTTTTTTCAGACATATGTTGGACCAAGTTTGAAAGTGATATTCTAAACTTGTGAGCTTTTGTCATTCGCATTCTTAGCCAAATGTAGTGTAAGTGGATGCGAGAGAAATTTGAGTATCTTTGAGCAAATACATATGAAATGGAAAAATAGATTGGAACACAAAAGACTCAATGACCTCGTCTACGTTCACTATAACTTATGGCTAAAGTAAAGGTATATAAATTTATAAAGTTTATTTATCATTTTCATGTATTTATTTAAAGTTTTTTTTATATCATACAACCTAACTAATTCTAATTTTTTCATGTTATCTTTTTAGGCAAATAAAAAAGTTATCATCAAGGAAGCGCAAATAGCAATTTGATCCCATTAGTTTAGAAATTTTTGATGTAATGGATGCATGAATTCAACAAGAAGCAAACATTCAGTAGATAAACGTTGAATGAGTTCAAGACGTAGGTGATGATGATCCCACGTACATTGGAGATGATGTGAATGTTGAAGAAGGAGGAGAAGAAGAAGAAAAAGATAATGATGATGATGATATATTTTTAAAAATATGGTTATTGTTTCATGCGTTATTTTTTAAAAAACTTGGTTATGTGCAGTTCATAGATACATAAATGCTTAATTTGTGATTTAGTGGTTGTATTTTGTGCAAATTATCATTGATTCTTGTATTATGGTTTTTTTCATTAATTTTTGAAAAAAATTGTTAAAATTTATGATTATTTATGATACTATATGATACATATCTTATTTTGGATCCTAACGATATGGGTAACGATACAATACATACAACCTTGATAGTGACTGTTATCGTCGCGAAATTTTTCCCCCGTCTTCCCTTCCTTGCGGAAGAGAGAGAGGGGAAACACTTTCGCGCTTCAAACTTGACCGGATTTTTGGAAATTGTTTTGAAATACTCGTCTCCGTTTTGAAAATTGCGGGAAAATCCATGGGATGGGGCTCGACCTGTCGGTACGAGGTTCGACCGTTCCTGCCGCCTTTAACAGGGGTAATCGAACCAAGGACCAGAATTGTGTTTGACTTAGCGAAATTATCAAAGTTATGTTCTATCCTAAATGCACAGAGAATTCAGGCATGTGCTATGAGATTTTGGAAAATGCAGCTTGGGAAAACATGATGTATGCTTGGAAAATATTTGGAGTTGAAAAGATTTTCTCAGGAAAAAGCTGAAAGTCAATTTCTCAGGAAACTCAGATGAAAAAGATTTGAAATCTCAGGAAAGTTCATAAAGACTTGGAAAAATCATGAATGGTTGAAAATCCTGGGAAAATGGAAGTGATTCTTGAGAAAAGATGAACCTTTAGAAAAGGGAAACACTTCTTAGGAAAACTCGGACTTTGAGAGTTTTCTTAGGAAAATGATGGAAGATTTATAGGAATACTCATTGGGGAAGGAAATTCAACACTTGGGAAATCGAAATCCTGGGAATTTTACCTTTTGAAATACTTGGAAATCGATTTTGGATCTTGGAGAAAGATTGGAAAACTCTTTTGAATCTCTTAAGAAAATATCATTTTCCAGGGAAAACTGTGGAAAAACTTGTCTTTGGAAAACCGATTTTGAAAAATCCTTAGAGTTTCTTGAGAAATCGATTTCTTGAGAATGAAGTTTTCTTGAGAAAATCTTGAGAAAATCAATGATTTTATGATGCAAATGACATGAGTGAATGAATGCACTTTGAAAAGATTTTATAAGAGATTTGTTGGAAAAATATGCATTAAGTCAAGATAAATCCTTCACATATCCTGACTGTGGCCATGAATATGTTCAGAATTTAGTTGATTTGATGCACATGATTTTGAAAACTTTGGAAATATGATGTGCATTTTAAGATGGCCTAAGAGTGTAGGCTCAATGTGACTAGTAGAAAGATGATGGATCTGGGTCTCGTCCATATTCCGACTAGGGCCGTAAATATGGATCCCACCGAGTCCATCAACTCCCTAAGAGTTGGTGCACGTGCCATTCGTGAACATCCATAGTGCTTTTGAAATAAGATGTATGCATCACATAAGCAGGATATTTGCATAAATTCAAACTATATGATATGCATCCTAGTCTAAGCAGGAAATTAACTCTCTTATTCTAAAATTTACATTATTACATCACTAAATAAAGGAAATAAATGGAAATTGCAGACTTCAGCTCCTTCTTTTGAATGTTCCTGCCAAACTTGAAATAAGGTTAGCTCAAATATGTGGGTTTTTCCAAGATTTTCCAATAATATTATGAAATTATTGGATTTTATTGGATATAAACCCTATTCTCATGCTTCCTTGATATTTGAAATGATGTAAATGCAGGGAATTCAGTGGAAAACAGTTTGAAATTCGGAATTAGGGTCAAAATGACCAAAATATCCCTAAAATTAAAGTTACACCTTTAAAATCAGGGTTTTTTAAGGAAAACTTGGTAAAACTGAGATTTCGAAATTCAAATTGAATCAAATGATGATGAAATGCAGTAAGGGACATGATGACATGCTGCTAAACACATTAAGATTGTAAAAATCAGAATTTGACATTTTGCAATTTATCCAAAATAACGAATTTCGCTTATTTTTCGCTTGGATCTGGGTCCTGCGGGACCCTGTTTTGGTATTATGGATGATCCGAACCTCAAATGGATTCCAAATTGCACCAAATTCGGTATGAAGCATCTAAACACTCTGATAAACAACCTAGAATGCTAAAAATCATGAAATGATATGATTTAAATGCTAAAATTCAAGGAAAGTCCTAAAAATGATGGATTTTGCCTATGGATCCGAACCAAATGCAATGCCTAATATGATAATGCAAGATTTACACCATGGAAACTTCTGATATTTTTCAGACTGCTAAAAGACCCGAAATGGAACATTTTTGGTTTTTATAGCCTCGGGATTTGAGCCATGGTGAGTTCAATAACAGAGATTTAGTTCTGACAGAGGTAAAAATCACACTAATCTGATGAAAAATTCTAAAGAAATACAAAACGGCCATGAAAATTTATGAAATTAATCATAGTTATGCACGATACCTAAATGAACAACTTTTATGTTTATGACTTCGGCATTTGATCAACGGAAACACAGATAAAAATATAACTATTTCTGCCTAAACTAACAGAATAGACAAATGTAGCAAAACAGGGGGCTGACAAGAAAAATCCAAAGCAGGGGTCAACACTGTTCTAAAAATTACAGGCTTTCAGATTCAAATATAGGACATTTCGTACACCACTTTCACTTTTTACAGTTTCGGATTTGGAGCAACACACAAAGAGAAACCATAGCCCTAAGTAGATCCAAGATCTCAGAGGCCCAAATTAGGCTCTGACACGTGTCCCGAACTCTCGGATTTTTGTCAGACATAAAAAAAATCATAAAAATCTGAAAAAAATCATATTAAAACTAGACATTCTTTTGAGTTCATAACATCTTTCGGATCTAAAATAGGATCTCCCATGAGGGATATCTCGATTTTACAAGTCGGCAAATGATTTTCAAAACGTATCCCGGGTAACAAAACCAGACTTGCCATTTTGAATGTTTACCGCAGTAAACAAATTTAAATGGCTTAGAATTTTTGGCAAAATTTTAGGGACACCTAAGGGCGAATTCCGTGATTTTTTTGGAATTTGTAATAAAAAATAAATGCATGAAATGACGTGTGGACTGACTGACAAAAACAGAGACCTACTGAAAATAAGCAGAATTGAAATAAAGGCTAAATTAATCCTAATTAATTCATGAAATATGCTAAATGAATGAAATAAAATCCAAATTAAACCTAGCTAACTATATGAATGTTAAAAATTATCAAGTAAGCATAACAAAACATTTTTATATATGTCGTTTTATGAGAATAGCTCAATCCATCCCTCGGATGAGCTCTTTCTTCAAACGACTCCCGATTCGGATTATAGAATCACATCAAGGGGAAAAGAAGTGCACCTTGCTTCGTTACGCAGCGTAGGAGCTCTTGAAAGGGGCAGCTATCACGAGCTTCCTTCGTCCTTCGCTCCGAGCTTCGGATGGTCCACCAAAATCGAGCTCTGTTGGAATCGGATTGGCCACGGCACGAACTTTACTCCACCTTCTTCAATGCGCCAAAGGGGGCACGATTTCCAAGGTTCAAAATCAGATGTTAAGAAGGCTAGGTCGGATTTTCCAAGTTCACAAGAGCTAAAAAAATGATCTCCTTAGGCTGGGCGTGAACCCTTGTTTTTATAACTTTTCTGAAAAATTTTAAAATTCAAACAGGCTCGATCTGAGCCCTCCATGTGGCGCCATCTCAGGGGGTGCCATCTGAGGGGTTTGAAATTCGAATTTGTCTTTTGCAGGGAGCCCTCAGGTGGCGCCACCTCAAAAGGTATTTTGATTTTGAGAAAAATAAAAGAAAATGGAAATTTTGTGGGTGAGACACCTCAGCAGGGGGATTTGGAATTTTTTAAAAGTTTGCTTGATTCTCTCTGCAGGGAACTCCCAGAAGGCGCCACCTCAGAGGGTGCTCTCTTGGAGTTTGAATTTCAAATTCACTTTTTGTAGGGAGTCCTCAGGTGGCGCCACCTCATGGTGGGCTACCTTTATTAAAAATAAAATAAAAAATAAAAAAAATGGAGCCAAGTGGAGTCCTGGAATGGTGCCACCTTAAAAGGTGTTTGACACATGTCAGAAGGTCAGAGCAGTGGGCTCAGAAGGCGCCACCTCAGAGGAATTTGAATTCTACCTTTTCTGGAGAAAGGAGATCTGGACATGTGGCGGACAAGTGTCAGCTGTCTGAAGAGGCTTTCTCAAATGGCGCCACCTCAGGGGGAAGTTTGAAATTCAAATGGAGGTTGGCCCTGGAGGAATGGAGGGTGGACATGTGGCGCCACCTCAGGGTGACTCCTACAATGCCATGTGGCAAGAGGGAGGAAAAGGAGGGAAAGGACATGTGGCGCCATCTCAGGCCATCTGGAAAAATCAGAGCTCAGGATTTTCGCCACCTAGTGCCTTGTTTGAATTTTGAATGGTTTGCTTTTTCTGAAGAAAGCCAGGAGTGACATGTGTCTCCTACTTTTCTGAAAGAAGTAGGGAGAAGACATGTGTCCTCTACTTTTTCTGAAAGAAGCAGAGAATGACACGTGGCAGAGGGAAGAGAAGGTGGGCCAGGCCATGTGGCACCATCTCAGACAACCTGGAAAAGGTAGAAGTTCAGGATTTGCGCCACCTATGAGGAGTTTTGAACTTTTGAATTCTAGTTTTTCTGAAGAAAGCAGGAAACGACACATGGCATCTACTTTTTCTGAGGAAATGAGAGCTTGCCACGTGTCCTCTGCAGGAGACACACTCCAGATGGCGCCACCTCAGAGGAGACAAGCCTACCTTTTCTGTAGGAACTTAGGAGTGACACATGTCTCCTACTTTTCTGAGAAAAGTAGGGAGAGACATGTGTTAGGCTACTTTTCTAGAAGGAGGGAGGGGTTGACACGTGTCCTCTGCAGGAGACACACTTTAAGTGGCGCCACCTCAGAGGAGACAAGCTCCACTTTTTTCTAGACAGGACAACCTATGACACTTGGCATTTCCTGGTAATCTTGAAATGACACATGGCACAGGATGGATAGGGTGACACATGGCAGATAAATGGGATGACATGTGGCGGCTTTTTAAGGTAGCCCCACACTGACACTTGGCATGGAAATGGGAGGAGAGAGAAATGACAAATGGCACCAATCCAGGGGACAAGGCTCCTATATTTTTGGGTTTTTTTCAAAATTCAAATTTTTCAAAAGAAAAGCTTGTGTGACACCACCTCAGTGTGGGTCCCACATTGCTTCTTTATTGAAATAAGGATAAAATAACAACTTCTTTTTGGAATTTTCATAAAATCTGGACTAATGGGCAAAATAGGAATTTTGGAAAGAGTTGGCCCCTTGTAGGGCGATTTTGTAAAAGGAAGATATTTGAAATTTGTCAAAAATGGCAAAATCTGAGGTGAAGTGACTGAAATCCACATTAAAAACTATCCAGATCGTTTTCCTGAGAAAATATTTTGAAATTTAGAGTCCTGGGGGTAAAATGGGAAGAATTGATAATTTTGAAGACCCAGGGTTTTGAAATCAATTTTGAAAAGAGTTGAAATTCTAATCTGGATTGAAAATTTTGAAATCGAGAGTTCTGGACCTCGAAATGACATGTTGTGCAGTGCAGTGATTTGAAATGCTCATGCAATGATATGCAATGTCATGTCTTATGAAATGCAATCTTGAATCAAGACTTGGAGATGTCTGTCTCCTGTCAGGAGTAAAATTTTGAACATCTGAGCTAAAAATAGAGAAATTTTGAGAGTTGCAGATGAAAATTAGACTTTTGAAAGGTCCGAGCTCAGAAAATGACCATTTTGCCCTTCGGCGATTTCAAAAAGGCTGGATGATGATGCTTGGTGAAGATGTCGGGGAGGTGAGTGAAAATTTGGGGTGTTTACAGTGACTACTCCTGATCAACTTACTCCCACTTCTCAACCTCCCTCTCTGCTTGATTTCCTCCCATATGCCTTTTCTTTTGATTGCCACAACGGGGCTGGTTTTCCAGAGTAATGTGTTAGGCCTTCCCTCTAATTGCACACCAATTAGGCTCTACACGAGAGGGAGTTTGGATATGATGGTGTTGCCATTCTACAAAAGCTCTAGAATCTGAGCAACAGTCATAAATGATTTCCTTAATGCCTCATCAAACTGTTGGCAGGTCACTTGATTGATAAGGATCTCCTCTGTCCACGGTGCTCCAAAACTTGGCCTCTCTGCCATCTCCTATGCACCAAGACACCAGGTGGGCATTACGCTTCCATCCCCAGGAACCCCTTCTGGCCAGTGATGGTGACCACAAGCTTTGAATCTTCAAGTATTTAGCCTTACATAACTTGGCCCATAAGGTCAACCACACTCTTAGCCCAAGATAAGCCAAATTGGCTTTGCTCCAATCTGCTATGTTTTTAAGGCCTACCCCCCCGGTTCTAGCTTAGGCAAGCAAAGTTAGTCCCAACCTACCAAATGTGTATGTGATGTGTTATCCATGGCATTCCAAAGAAACCTGTTTAAGCAACTCTCTACTGCAGTAATAATTTCCTTAGGCAAATTGAAGCAAAAAAGCCAGTGAAGAGGGAGATTGGCCAGTACATGCCGAATTAGGCAGAGCCGACTTGCATGAGAAAGGAGTTTGTATTTCCACCCCTCTTGTGGTAGCGTTACTAAATAATAACGTGTTATCTGCAAAAAAGAGTGATTGTATCACTAGGCTTCCAATGGCAAGCTTCAGAACCAAGACCTTGCTAGACTTGACTGCGTGCGTGATCCTGCAACAATAACACTCCATAACTACTAAAAAAAGGCAAGGAGAGATAAGATCTCCATGCTAAAGTTCTCTCTCACTACTAAAGAAGTCCCATGCCGACCCGTTTGTCAAGATTGAGAAGGAAGCTGTATTAACACAACATAATTCGTTCAATCCACTTCTACGGGAACCCCATGATCTGCATGCCTTCTTCCAAGAATCCCCAATCGACTCTATCATAGGCTTTAAATAGGTCTAGTTTGAGACATGCGGCGAGGATCTTTCTCTTATTTAGAGAGTCCAATAAATATATGTTTAATCCAAAACATATATAATATGTATTGTATGTATATAATATATGTATAAATATATAATATAAAGGTATATATAAATATATAATATGTAAAATGACCTATACAAGTCAAGCCAATTGAGCTTGCCATGTTTGTGCTTGGCTCATTTACGTAAATGAGCTAGCTAATAGCTTGGCTCGCTATGCTCAATTTCTAAGTCGAGCTGAGCCAAATGGAAAGTTGTTCATGTCATTTTCTAGCTTTAGAATTTGTGCCCACCCTAGTTTAGATTTCTGGCTCCCCCCCTGCTTCTATCGCAAGAAATTCAAAGTATGATGGCATATCTCTATAAGTATTGTGCATCTGGTGGATAGAGATGTTGGGTGGGATTCCGACAATGCCTTCTCTGTGACAGGGAAAAACAAAAAACATTGTTATTTAAAACAGTTTAATCGCACAGGAGAGGGTTGCGTACCTGATGCCACCATTGCTGAGTTGCGGTGGTCACCGGAAAAGGGAGGTTGCCATATATTCTCTGCTCAGTCGGGCTGCAGCCACCACAAGCGCAGGCTTCCTCAGGCAGCCGGTGAGTAGACCTTGTATTCCTCTTCCGCACACACAGGGTCGCTCATGATACCCTGTCTATATAAAGCATACGGTGGGAACGGTTTGCATAACCGTTCCCCCTTATCATATGCTCATTTATCGGATGGATCATCCCTGATGTGGGGATGTATCCACATCGTGGATAACCACCACGTCAATCATGGTGGTTAATCCAACATTCTCCCACTTGATCCAACGATAAATCTTTTACCCAGAAAACCTTATGAGAATAACTTGAATAGAATGACCTTTATAATCTATTCTATAGAGCATTAGTTGAATCTCTAATCCTTATGAGATTAACAACAAACATAATGAGAATCAAGAACTGAAAGTGATCACTTTATTTATATGCATATGTCAAAAAGAGTTTAACAATCCCATCCTCATTACATGTTCGGAATATAATCCCGGTGCTAGCCTTTTAGTAAGAGGATCAACGATCATCTCTTTAGTACAAATATTGACAATATGCACTAAATGATTCTCCATCCTTTCTTTAACAACAAAAAACTTCAATTCCATATGCTTATATGACATAGTACTTTTGTTGTTGTTCGAAAAGGACACCGCAACTTCATTATCACAGTAGACCTTCAGTGGCTTCCCAATGGAATCGACCACCTTTAACTGTGAAATGAAGTTCTTTAACCATATAGCCTGCGAAGTAGTCTCGTACAATGCTATGAATTCTGCTTCCATAGTATGGGCAGCAGTGGTCGTCTGCTTCCATAGTGTGGGCAGCAGTGGTCGTCTGCTTCCCACTCCTTCAAGAGATTGTGCCCCCAGCAAATAAGAAAACATACCCAGTAGTAGACTTTCTACTATCAAGGCATCCTCCTAAATCCACATCTGAGTAGCCAATGACCTCGATGTGATCAACTTTATGATACGTTAACATATAGTCTTTTGTCCCTTGCAAGTACCGCAAGACTTTCTTCGCAGCCTTCCAATGGGGTAAACCTGGGTTAGACTAAAATCTGCCAAGCACCCCTACTGCAAAAGAAATATCTGGTCGAGAACATGTCTGCGCGTACTGCAAGCTGCCAACAACTGATGCATATGGATAAATACTCATCTGTGCTTTGTCAATATCATTCTGTGGACAATTCTTTAGGCTCAGCTTGTCACCTTTTAATATGGGTGTAGAACTAGGAGAACAATTCTTTATCCCATATCACTTTAACACCTTATCTATATAGGATCTCTGGGAGAGGCCTAGAAAACCTTTTGCTTTGTCTCAACGGATTTCAATGCCAAGGACATACGCAGCCTCACCCATGTATTTCATATCAAAATGTGATGCAAGAAACTGTTTTGTCTCTAAAAGCAACTTTATATCGTTGGTTGCAAGTAAAATGTCATCCACATACAACATCAATATAATGAACTTACTCTCACTTTCCTTAAGGTATATACATTGATCAATAATGTTTTCTGTAAACCCGAAAGTCACAATGACTTGGAAAAATTTAATATACCACTGTCGGGAGGCCTGTTTAAGTTCATATATTGATTTGTTAAGTTTGCAAACCAAACGATCATTTTCAGAGAAACCAAGAGGTTGTTCCATGTATACCTCTTTATTCAGATCTCCGTTGAGGAACGTTGTTTTCACATCCATCTGATTGAGCTATGAGGGCCAAAATTATCCTCATTGACTCCTTAGTTGAGACAGGAGAAAATGTCTCGTTATAGTCAATGCCCTTCATCTGGGTGAATCTTTTAGCAAACAATCTTGCTTTATGTCTCTCTATGTTACTTTTAGAGTCTTTCTTGGTCTTAAAGACCCATTTACACCCTGCGGGCTTTACTCCTTTAGGTAACGCGACAAGATCCCACACTTGATTTTTAGCCATAGAGTCTAACTCTTCTTTCATGGCTTCTATCCAGTGCGAAGATTGTTTGCTTTCAACAGCTTCCATAAAAGTCAACAGGTCATCATCTATATCTATGAAATCACTAGGCTCCTGAAGGTACACCACATAATCAGGATGTATGGCAGATCTTTTAATCCTTGTGGATCTCCAAACAGGTCGTTCATCAGACTCAAATTGAACCTGATCATCCTGTTCGTGCTCTTTCGCATTGTCCACAATAGGTTTACTTTGAATTTGTGCATTAACAATCGAATGATCAACCACACCATCATTAGGAATAACAATGTGGTATTTTTTTCGATGTTTTCCTTAACAGGTGATGAAACTGGATCTTATACTTCCTCAAAACCAAGGCTTTGAAGTGCACTCAATCCTACTGAACCATCTTCTAGGAATTTTGCCTTATCCATTTCAACAATCTGTGGTGAGTGAGATAGGCAATAAAACCTGTACTCTTTTGATCTTTCTGGATAACCAATGAAATATCCACTGGTTGTTCTTTGATCAAAGGCTTTAATGTGAGGGTTATACAGTTTAGCCTCTGCAGGACATCCCCATATATGCATATAAGACAGTGATGGTTTTCTACCTGTCCACAGCTCGTAAGGAGTTTTAGGCACAGATTTCGTAGGAACCTTATTCAAAATATGCACAACAGTCTTTAAGGCTTCACCCCACAACTTTATGGGAAGCGTTGAATAATTCAACATAGCTCTGACCATTTCTTTAAGCGTACGATTTTTCTTTTCAGCTACACCATTCTGATAAGCACTATCAGGCATGATATATTGAGGCACAATGCCTTCATCTTTGAGAAATCGGGCTAATGATCCTTCCCTTTGCCGCATCTTAGTAAATCTACCATAATATTCACCACCTCTATCAGACCTGACTATCTTAATAACCTTATCAGTTTATTTCTCTACTTCTTTCTTAAATTCCTTAAACATATGAAAAACATCAGATTGTTCAAAGATCAAGTAAAGATACATATACCGAGAATAGTCATCAATAAAGCTGACAAAATGTTTTTGGCCTGTGTAACAAGGGAAAAATGGTCTACATATATCCGTATGGACTATCTCTAATATCTCACGACTGCGTTTGACACCCTCTTTATGTGTTTGTATGCTTAGCCTTTATACAATCAACACATGGGTCATTGTCAGTAAAATCTAGAGATTTCAAGATCCCTTCATTTACGAATCTTATTATTCTCTTTTTAGAGATATGACCCAACCTTCGATGCCAAAGCATGTAAGATTTATCATTTATCAAACTACGTTTATTTTCAACCAATGCGTATTCAGAAGTCAGAGACTCCTGAGTTTGGACCTTTACATTCAATCTATATAAACCATCATAAACTAATGCAGAACCAATTTCAATTGAATTTCTGAATATCAACAATTTGGAATTTTCAAACTTAAAACAATATCCAAATTTATCCAATTTTGAAATTGAAATTAAGTTTCTACTATATGATGGAATATAAAAGACATCATGAAGATCTAAAACTACGCCTGTATCCAGAGTAATCCTGCAGGTTCCAACACCCTTCACATGTGAATGCATCTTATTTCCTGAATAGATGCTTTTCTCATGCATTGTGGGTTCCCTTCTGCTTAGAAACAACTGTAGACAGTTGGAAATATGAACAGTAGCACCAGAATCAATCCACCAGCTATTTTCAGGAATTTGTAATAAATTACATTCATGAGAAACAAATGACAAATTACCTCTCTTTTCCAACCACTTCTTATACTTTATGCAATCTGCCTTTATGTATCCCTTCTTCTTCTAAAAGAAGCACTTTATGGGAACAGAGTTGGATTACTTGTCTTAGGATGACTTATTTTCAGTTGGCTTCTTCCTAGCATTTCTCTTAAATGTATTCTTCCTTGGTCCTACCTTGGATGTATGAGAAGCCATATGTGCACTCTGCACCTTCTTCTCTTTCAACCTCTCTTCTTCTTCAACACACTTAGACATAAGTTCATTGAATGCCCATTCATCATTATGTGTATTGTAAGAGATTTTGAAAGGTTCGTATTCCAAAGGTAAGGAGGTTAGAACTAAATGCACTAGAAAAGAATCAGAGATGGTGAGCTTCATGTCATTTAACTGAGACGCTATGTTTCTCATCTCCAAAATGTGTTAGCGAATGTTTCCCCCTCCAATATATTTCATAGATATGAGTTTTGACATCAAGGTACTGGCTCTGGCCTTGTTTGAACTCACAAATTGTGCCTCAATGACACTCAGAAATTCCCTCACTGTTATGCATTGTGGGATAACACTACGAATATTCTTAGCTACTTTAGATTGCAAAAGCAACAAGCTAAGCCTATTCGAGCGCTCCCACTTCTCAAAAGCAATCTTTTGATCAGCAGTGCTCTGATCAGTGAGGGCAGCGGGTTCATCTATCCTTAGGGCTAGATCTAAATCCATATACCCTAATATAAAAAGAACTATTTTTTTTCAATCACTAAAATTAGATCCATCAAGAAAAGGTATAGAGCTAGAGCCATCTAAAATCACAGAACTAGAAACTGCATGACAAAAAGACACATATCAAGAAGCAATCATACGAGACTAAACTTTAATGGAAAAAGCAAAAGAATAAAGACCCTTGATATGCTTATTTCTTGGCGAGTGAAGGGGGTCATTGAAGTCCTACTTTGGTAAGAGTTCCGACACACGAAACCACTTCTCCTACCGACCATATTCGGTATAACTAAGGTTCTTGTGAAGTTAGACCATCAACACAAGGTACCTTTAGATACACATGTGTGATCTATCTGAACACATTTACCTTATTTTACCCTACTTAAATTTCAAACACGATAAAAACTACCTTTAGGTCGTTTATTGTTTCATGAATATAAGTACACCAGTAATATTGGCTAAAACCATATGATAGTACAACATTTTGACAACATACGTGTATTCAATCACTTTGGTGACATGAATACACTAAGTTATCTAACTATCCTTGATGCCAATATTATATACACATTTATACATGCATAATTACAAATAAATGCATGAGCAATAACCCAAGACAAACTTAAATCGATAAAACCTTGGGTCTTTAAGCAGGAACCAGTTTGAAAGCACTCTGCACCGGTCTGAAACAGCCCCGAACCGGTCATCCAAGGGTCCAAACCGGTTCTGAATCTTATGAACCATGTCAAGTATGGACAAAAGTTCATAAAAACCCTATAACCATATGCCAAAATTCTTGTATTTTCTTATATTTGAGAAAACATGGTCTTAGCATCTCGAAACAGGTGAGAAACTTGAAGGAACCAGTCAAAAACGGCTCCGAACCAGTCCCGAAAGGGGGCCGAATCAGTCCCTGATCCGGTTCAGACCAAATAGTGCCTGGACCCTACTGGATCCTGGTCTGACCCGACTGAAACCGAATCTGGGTCGGACCCGATAATATTTGAATCTGGGTCGGACCCGGTTGGAACCGAATTCGGGTCGGACCCGGTAACAACTGCATCCGGGTCGGACCCAGTACTTACCGGATCCGGGTCAGACCAGAGCGGGTCCCCACCCGAATCCCGAATCCGATCCGAATCAACTTTATGGATCAGATTCGGGTGGGCGGGTCCGGTTCAGAAAATGAACCGGACCCGAAACAGTTTAAAAAAGAAAGTTTATACGCGGAATAGGGTTTTTCAAACCCTATTTGCGTTTTTCTTCTCTAGTCGCAGAGGGGAAAGACTGTTGTCGGCCACGGCGGTCCGACAATCCCACGATTGCTGGCAATTCGTAAGGTAACCAGTGGAGTTCCTCCACCGTCAGTGACCCGACGGTCACTTTCTTTCGACGGTGGGGAAAAAACCAACCAGTGATGCCGGCTGCCGAGCTTCGACGACTCGATAGTCGCGGACGGAAGCGAAATCGACTTTGCAACACCCAGATGGAGAAGAAGGAGGCCACAGGCAGCCGACGCACCCAGTCCGATTAAAACCCCCCAAAATTTGAGGTAAACCTATTTTTTTTTGTTTTGTCACCCAATGGCGACAGTCACCGGCTGTCGGCGACATCATGTCGCCCCACGATGACCTGCTGTCGACAGCTTGCAAGGTCGCCCCACGGCGATGCCTCTCTTCCGGAAAACCTATGTCGCTTCATGGTGACAGTCACTGGAAAACACTGTCGCCCAATGGCGACAGTTGCCGGAAAAAACCCAAAAACACCATCGAACCCTCGCAGCAGAGGGGTGGTTTGGGCCCATAACCCATTATTGGGTAGGATTCCGGCAACGCCTTCCCTGTGACAGGGAAAAACCAAAAACATTGTTATTTAAAACAGTTTAATCGCACAGGAGAGGGTTGCGTACCTGATGCTGCCATTGCTGAGCTGCGGTGGTCACTGGAAAAAGGAGGTCGTTAGAGATTTTCTGCTCAGCCGGGCTGCAGCCACCACAAGCGCAGGCTTCCTCAGGCAGCCGGTGAGTAGACCCTGTATTCCTCTTCCGCACACACAGGGTCGCTCATGATACCTTGTCTATATAAAGCATACGGTGGGAACGGTTTGCGTAACCGTTCCCCCTTATCATATGCTCATTTATCGGATGGATCATCCCTGATGTGGGGATGTATCCACATCGTGGATAACCACCACATCAATCGTGGTGGTTAATCCAACAAGAGATTCCTAATGCTGCATGCACATGTGTGTACTGCTGTATTTGTTGGAATCTACAGGTATTTATGGTGTTTTGATAAACCAGTCCGAATGTATTGCAAGAATATAAGGGGTTAGAAAACCTTTTTGGGGCTACTTTAACACGTCTGGAGTTCTTTTGTGACTTTGGTCTTATCGAAAGTTCCTTGATCTTGGCTTGTGTTGCTTTCAGCAATCCATTGGGATTTCCTAAAGGTTTCTTTTCTTTTTCTTTACAGGAGGAGATGAATTTAAAGCTAAGGTGCAAAATTGCAGGATTGGAATAAGTGTTTGAATATTTTTCAGCCTTTTTATTTATTGTCTGATGAGTATAACGATTTGCATTATTTGGATTTGCTTTTCTACCCTTCTGTAGGAGGATTTTCATTTTTTTTTGGGTGGTTGGGTGTGGGGAGCTGTGTAGAGGTGCGTGAGTTAAAGCCTTTTGTTTTGCTATCATATTTTGCTTGTCAATTTCATAGATGAGATATGAAAATCGTTTTGATACCCAAAATGGTGCATCGATATTGTTTAAATGGTCTTGGTTTCTTGTAAACTTTTGGTGATAATGGATGCATGTTTTTACCAAAATTCTGTTTTTATTTTCAATAGTCAAAACAGCTGCAAATCCTGTTACTTTGATATGCAACTTTTTACTCAAACTGTTAAGAGATTTTAGACATTTGTAGGACAAGAACATGGTTATTCTTGCCGATGTATCCAAGTAGTAGTTGAGTTGTGCAAATATTAATCCTTTTTCGTTACTTATCAGTTAATATACTTTCTTGTATCTATAGGTACAGGTGGGATGCACAATCACAGTTGAGAATCCAAAAGCTGTGATTGTTGGTCACTTGGTTATTTCACCAACTTTCACAGGATTCTAGTGAGAAGCATTTTCAAATGAGAATTGCATTTTCTCATGATTTGCTAAAACTTAAAGAAAGTGTTGTGATTGAGATTTGCAATCGTAGGAAGCTGTGAAATTCCAAAAATCACAGGGCATTGCAGTTTGTGCCCTACATAACATGGATACAGTAGGGATATGCTGTGTGTTATATGTATATCTGATAGGCTATGTCACAAAGGCACACACTTATGTATACGTGATTCGGATACATGACATGATTTCTATCAAATTTTAAAAGTAGATCACGAGTACATGTGCATGCACACACAGACATAAACATTATGACAAATCTTATGCTTGGTCCACATTCTTACCCCTCCGTACTAAGGATGCTAGCCATCCATCCATTCAGTTGGATGGCTAAGATCAACATAGGATGCACAGCATCATATGTCGCAAGGTACGGTCCTTTTCCCAAGACAGTTAACATCAACGTAGATCTTTTTTTTCGACAGAGAAAGCTGGGGTTAAGCAGACCACTACCAGTTATACAACCATACCATTTGGGGTTGGAACTTGCAACGTCCCAACACAAGGACTGTGTACTAACTGCTTCTGCCAGACAAGCAGAGCCCCTGTTGGTCATCAACGCAGATCTTAACGTGATTTTGCCAATTTCTTCCTCTCATCTATGCTAATTTTGAGGGAAACTTCATGGGACAAGTTCCACGCGTGGCAGTTTTTGGTTGGGCAGGTTTTTAGACAGAGCCAACTAACCCTATTGGCGACCAATTTTGTTGGAGAATCATCATTCTAGTGGTGACTGAATAAGATGTTCATCTAAAAAAAATCAAACTCTTCCCTTGTCCTTTGGGTCGTGTTTGGAAATGAAAAAAATCTCTTATTAAAAAGAGTTCTCATCTACCTTTTCTTTTCTATTCACCTTTTCCCTATCAGTTTTCCACTTTCAAACTTCCCTTACCTGCTAGTGCTAACCACTTTCGGTCCCACCTATTTGTGTGTGTGTGTGTGGGGGGGGGGGGTCATGACTAAGGCACGTGCATCAAGTATTCACACATATTAGAACAAATACTGGATTTGGTTGGGACTCTGCAAATATATATCGAGAATTTATTCGGTAACTTCAGTTAAATTTTGTGGAGGAAATTTTTTTAAGGATGAAAAGATATAAAACCCGCAAATTTTTTATATTTTCATGAAAAATAAAAGCAAATTTAATGTTAAACTATTATTTGAAGTTAAAATGATTAATTTGGATTTGAAATGAATTTCAAATTAGATTGATGAAAGGATATAAACAATGAGCTAAATTGAACTCTCTCTCTCTCTCTCACGTATCTTCGGATATCATTTCAAGAGTATATATCCTTAATGTGAAAACTCGGGCTATTTTTCGTTTCTTACTAATCAAATGCACATTCACCTTGTAAGAATGACAATATCTTTTCGAGAGGATTCAATAACAACTTTACTTTGTAACTGCATCAACTCCAAAGTCCCACCAAACATACCATTCTTTATGTTGCAATCCTTCATAGCTACGTAACCATCCTAAATAAATATTTTGACCTTCATAATCTCTTATTGTAAAACCCATTCGCCAAGACATAGTAGCAGAAACCCACATGCTATACAAATTTAATTTAATCCAACCTTGATTTGCATGCGGTATGTGGTCACCATGCCATATATATATATATATATATATATATATATATATATATATATATATATATATATATATATATATATATATGCAGATACCCTTCTTTCTATAGATCTCCCAATTTGGAATATTAATTAACAACATTGACAAAGCTAATAGACGTGCATTTGCATTTGATACATATATAATGTCAATATAATCACTTACAATAAGTTGTTTAATAAGAAGATCTAATTATTTTTGTTTACTTTGGAAAAGTTATGATATATTGCAAGTTACTGATTATTGCATTTCATTGTAGTAATCTGATAAAATGCTTTAAACTAACAACGCTATGTAGATCACATTCTTACATTCAAATCATAGTCACATTAAAATGTAAACATTAGAAAATTATGGGGCTAACAAAGCTAAGCCCATCAAATATATGTGGTTCACAACCTATTTTCTACTAAACAAGTCACGTGGATCGCTTGTATAGGGTATGATCTACAAAAAATGGGAAACAAATAGAGAATTTTTTTTTATCCCCACTCATTAGGTTCATGGCTTCGTTAGTACCAAATATTTTTCCGTTTTTATCACCACATCTTGTCACATTAAGGCTCTATTTGAGAGTTGATAGCTGGAATGTAATCGAGGATTTGGGTTTTAATTTGATCAAACTACTTGTTTGGGAGAATAACTTTAAGGGCGTGTTTGAAAACAGGGAGGAAAGTTTTGCTGGAGGAACTTCTCCCCTTTTAAGTGGGGGCCACACTCCCCCATCAAACACGGGGAAACTTCCACCTGCTCTTCTGCTGTTTTGAGGGGAGGTTTCACCCACATCTTTCAAGTTGCGAGGTTTCTCTTGCGACTTTTTCCCCGGGGGAAGTTTCCCCAAGTGAAGTTCGGGGCATCCGAGCATCAAACACACCCTAAAGGATATTTCTTACATTCATCAAAATTGCTCCCTTAGGGCACATGTTTGGAAGCAAGAAAGATGTAGGAAAAGTGATGCAAAATGGAAAAACCCATATAAATTTTTCTACCCTTCCAAATGAGACTTTTTTGCTGAGATTTTTTTTAAAGTACTCTTTTTTTATAGGAAACATTCTTTCAAGGGGGAAGGGGGGTGGAGGAATGTTTCCTACTAAGAGAAAATTTATTTTTACAGTCCTCAACACCACCCACCATCTCACCACCACCCTCCTCCTACCCTCTCTCATTTTTTTTTCACATTTTCTCACTCTGTTTTCTCATGCTACACAAACAAGCAAAAAACTTTCTTTTGAAAACTTCTCATATAAAAAAACTCTCTTAGGCAAAACTTTCTTTTCCGCTGAGAGTTTTTCTCTCTTCCAAACATGGGGAGTGGTGTGAACCGACTTTGACAGCATTTGTTCCTCCAACCATTTAAATGAGTGGGCTTCACACTTCTTTCTGCATGCTTGGTGAAGTGTCCCTGGTGACGCGAGATGGACACGGACAATTCATATTTTAATATTGTTTTATTATTTTTAATGTTTTAAAGTTTTGTTTTAATAAAAAATATATTTTAACATTAAAATATCAAAAAAATAGTTTTTATTGATTAAAAATTCAAAAAAAATGTGTGTTATTGTGTCCTCTTTCCATTTTTTTTTTTAACTTTCTAGTCAAATCTACGTCATGTATCCAACATGGTGACATCTACAAGTCGCACCTACTAGATGAGCAGAGCCCTTGTGGGCAAGATAATGTGAAAATGAGAAAGGTTGGGGCATCTCCCTTGCATTTGCACCCAAAACCGGAATTGGTAACGAACACCTTCTAAAGGTGCTGACTGTCATGCCCAATAATTAATGGCTTCCACTTTTCCAAATCCATAAACTCCCTCCAGATTCTCAGCTTCCAAACAGAGCCTAAAAAATAGGGTAGCTGACAGAAAGCATACATGTGTGTGTGTGTGAAGGCCTACATGGCCCTGCAGAACAGGGTCAGCTCCATTAGGGCTTGACCCGACCAACAACAACAACAAGACAGCAAAGGGAGAAGGTGGGTTGCCCAACATAAGGACACCAAGTAAGGCCAAAGAGAAGCCCTTTTCTTTTGTACATATTTTCCACGTGTCTTGCCCAGGCAAGTCTTAGGGTGGCAAAGTGCACCACACAAGTAGGGGTGTCAACTGGTCGGGTTTACCCGTATCCTGCCCATACCAAACTATATAGGGTCCGGTTATGGTGATAAATAAGAAGACCCGATTAAGACCTAGGTCCAGACTTGAGGGTCCAATTAATACATGAACCTAGGTATAGTTTGTGAAATTTTATACCAGACAGGAGCCCAACCCGAGTTCCCATTAAGACTCACAAATTTTCAATATAAAAATGATAAAAAATACTGTTTTACCAGGTATGGCCTGGGTCGTGTTCACGTAGTTTTTATCAGGTCCGAGTATGGTTTTTCTTATGGTGATTGAACCCGAGTTCGAACCTGATACCCAAAAATCGAGGCCAAGTCCGGTTTCACCTTAATCCAAACCAAACACTACCTATTGACACCCCTACAAGTGGCCTACATAAAGTGGCATTGACAAGGACCCTCATGGATTAGGTCATGACCCACCCAACTTTATTAATCGAAATATTGGGGAATTCCCACTCACCAACACATGCACAAGATGAGATCATGATTGGCCGCAGGACAAATAAAAGGCCAATGAATGAACCACCACAACTAATTTTTATAAAGTTTGTGCGTGGGGTCCTTGGTTTTAAGGAATTTTCTTTTTCTGCAAGGTCGCTTTTTGGAATTGTGTAAAAGGTTCAGAAAACCTTTTCAATCAACGAAACTTCATTAAAAGGACAACGTTTATTAGAAACTTTGGATTTATGATCAGGCTTTGGAGAATTTTCCAAAACATCCAAACGATTAGGGAAAACACCAACGGTCGACAATGTTGATTATAAACGTCTGTTTCATTTTATCAAAAAATATATTTTACATATATTTTTTAATAGTCTTATTTCTGGTCTCATTATAAGCTCGAACTCGGCTCGGCACAAGAATGAGCTTGAACACATCAAGCTCGGCTCGCTCAACTTTACCAGCCTGCATTGTAATGTACACTTGAGCCAAGTTCACCGCCCTCTTTGTCATTCAAACCTAACCAAATCATCTCATCTCCCTTTCCCCACAAGCTCTCTTAAATCTCCAACCCTTTCAAGCGCCCTTTTTCTTTCATAGTTTATATAACAAGGTTGCCAAGGGAAATGGAAACGAGAAACATATTGGAAAAACAGATAGGAAAAGTGATAGATATTGTGTATGGCTTTGTATGGAACGAAAGTGCAAATGTTGACAATATAAGTTTAGATAAACTTCACATTTTTATTAGTATTATGATAAATAATAAGAATTAATAGATTTTTTTATAAAATATAAATTTACATTGATTACAACTAAAATAAGCAATTAAAACTTTGGATAGCACATATCTCAAAATTTCCACATAAAAAATATTTTTGTATTTAAGAAAAACTTAAGAAATGTTCAAAAACATGCTTCTCAAATAAGGGAAACAAGTTTCCCATATATAGTAATCAGGTTTGCCATAGGATGTGAAACAGGTTTCTCACTTGCTAAGAAATGAATTTGCAATACATTTCTGAAAGCTTCCCACAAGTTTCAGAATCACAAGATTTCCGGTTTCAAAAATCGGTCTGTCAATAAATGAGTTTCCTACATGTAAGGGGAGTATCAGGTACTCCCACAATCCACCTTTCTTCAAATTGGCTTTCCCCATCCAACACTCACTCCTCTCCAAAGCAGAGTTTTAGGGTTCACCGAATTTACACATGAATATGGGGGTTTTCATATGATACCCTTCATTTACATATATGTAGGCGAAACAAACATGCCAACCCCAGTTCTAGTGAAGCTCACAGGCATCATAAGTTTATTTTCACGTTACACTACCCTCTGAATGGACTTAGATATGCATTTTTTCACATGAGATGTTTTTCCCATGTCCATCATGGGGAGGGGCTTTCTCATGTAGTCTTTTCTTGTTGGTGGGAATGAAACAAACGACCCCATGAGTTTATTTTCACGTTACACTACCCTCTGAATGGATTTAGATATGCATTTTCTCACATGAGATGGCTTTACCATTTCCATCATGAGAAGGGCTTTCTCATGTAGTCTTTTCTTGTTGGTGGGAATGAAACAAACGACCCCTTAAGAGCTCTCATCCTAATCAACACGGATGTGAACCGAGGATTGCCTTCAGACATGTTTTAGCCGTTCCTGCTTTTAGCATTAAAACGTGTCCGATCAAGATGCTGACAACCATCAAACTCAACTTTTTATTGGTGGCACAAGAAATAAACAGAAGGGTTTAGAATTTTGAAGCAGGTGAGCATGACTGAGAGAAGAAGGTGATGATGACCAGGATCTATCTGTTCTGAATCTTCTGATACAAAGAAATAACTTATTCAAACACGATACAAAACTCAAACTGACTGACAGATCACTCAAAACTGTTGTTGGACATTTTTTTATTTAAAAAGAAGGTGGGACAGTGGGTGGACGGTGAGGTTCGGGTAGAATATTAAATGACACAGCGGACTGATCATCACTTAGCTCACCCTTCCCCTTTGATCCATCCGTAGACGTGACAGCTCGGGTTTCCCATCCCCCCAAGTTTATCAGAAATGGAAAACGACGATTTGAAAAGTGGGCATGAAAACAAACAGCGAATGGGATCGACGTGCGACGTCTGACGCTGCCAACGAGGCAAGATGCTGCCCGTCACGTGACGCTTGTGTCAGGAATTATCAATTACCGCCAGCTGTCTCCCACCTTTGCTCTTTCGCCCCACCATATAACATATTTTGCCAGCCCATTCTTCCACCAGACCATCCACACGTCCTTTACTGCTTTTTACCCTTTTTCTTTTCCAAAAAACCCGCCAAGTTATCACCTATTTACAAAATAGCTGCTTCCCACTGCTTGTGTTATATAAAATAACAAATTGGTCTTTTAATCAATTCGGTTTAAAGTTCAACCTGCTTGAGTGAACGACCAGGGCGTTTTCAGTCTTTCTGCCTTGCAAACACCAAAGTCAACGGGATGAAATCAGGACTAAAAAGTGAATTTTTGTAAGCGGTTAATTGCAAAATTTTACGTCGCCTTCTGTAAATATATGATAACATTGGCGGTTTTTTGTAAATTACACTTCATCTAATCGGGGGACTTTAAAGTACCAGCCGCCCCGCTTCTTGGCAAGAGCTGATTGGTGACGAGTCATTTTTAAGATGACGAGGGCAGCGTGCTTCTCGTTCTATGGTGGGCCAGGGCTCGCAAGACCTGCCACGTGGCGTCGCCACGGCGGAGGGGGAGGTGGAAGAGCAGCGCCCGCCGGTTGGATTCGCGCCACAGGTTGCGCTGGATGGCGCTGAGGTTTGTGGCGGCGACGTGGGAGAGGATGCGGCCCAGCCTCCCGATGTCCCTCTCCGCCACGCTCAGGCTGATGTCCGCCCACGGAACGGCCTCCGGGAAGGGCAGCCGGATGTCGTCGGCTATGATGACCGGAACGCAGCCGAGCGCCACCGACTCGACGATCCTCGGGCTCCACGGGGCCCACCCCAACGGGCACAGGCAGAAGACCGACCTCGAGATCTCCGAGAGGTAGCCCCCCGCCTTCTCCCTCTTCACGTAGAACCTTCTCCTCCCGCTGTACTTCCTCCAGATCGCCGTCCGAACGCCCCTGATAAATTCGTTCCAAAATACACAAAACCCATGAGACCAGATATATCTACGATTATTAAAGATTAGATGCACTGAGGACGAGGATCCAGTATCGCGTTCATAACTCAGAATTAAAAACGCCTTCCCCTTTTGTTCAAGAAGCTTTCAAATAGTTTATTAACTGAATAAACAGTGATTTACAATTGAAAAAATCACCCTTTTCCCTTTTGTTCAAGAAGCTTTCAAATAGTTTATTAACTGAATAAACAGTGATTTACAATTGAAAAAAATCACCTTTTTTTTCAAATAGTTTTATTAACTGAATAAAATATGATTCACAATTAAAACCAACCTTTTCGATCTCGTCCAGGAAGAAGCTTTGAAATATCACAAGTTTTCCCAAAAATTGATTCTCAACCAAATAAACAGTAGTTCATACTTGAAAATCACCCTTCTCCTAACCAAGTAAAATCTTGGAAATAGCAAAACCCGTAGGTTGAAAAGAGCATTTTTTTTCTCAAAGCTCGTTATCTAAATGAAGGACACGTGGTAGGTTATGATTACTGGATCAGTGTTCTTCAAAGCGCTTGAGAGCATTATTAGAAGTTTTGATACTAAGACTGACCTGCTGTAGACTCGGCCGCTGATGTTCTTGGGGTGAATCTCCATCTTGCCCCTGAAGAAAACCCATATGTTCCTCTTGCCCTTCCTCTCCGCCAGGGCCTTCCCGACCGCCTCCGGCGACACGTACGGCGGGATCTGCACGCTGAGAGCCGTGTCTTGGCACGGATGCGGCCCCTTCACTCCAAACGTCTGCAATATGATCGACCTCTTCAGGAACTCCGGAATTCCATCGGCCTTCGCCACATCCTCCTGCACTTTTTTTTTTTTAATTTTTTCAGTCACTCAACCACACTATACATACACGTATATTTCCTTCCTTCCTCATCTATAACAAGTCTCATCCTTTTCCTCAAGCCAAATAACGAGAGAGAAGGTGGGGCACGCTAACATATACGAACAAAACCAAGACCTACCATCGTATGGAAGCATGCACCATAGTCGTGCGTAGCGACGAAGACGTGATCGGAGCCGTTGCTGCGGTTCCAGAAGGGGAAATCGGACGAGATGAGCGACACGGCCGAGGCGAAGAGCGGCCGGGCGTGGCCGATTGCCGGAAAGCCGTTGACAGTGCTGAAATTGCAGGAGGCGTAGATGGGGACGAAGAAGAAATGGGCTTCCTTGGGGTCCATCGTCCTGAAAGAGCTCCCCAGAAACGCCTTGTGAACGGCGACCTCCGCAGCGAAGAGGTGAGTGCTGCACCGCTTGTTCGAGAGCCAGTCTGCGTTGAACCTCGACGGCAGATCGTAAACGTACACCTTCAAATCGTCCACGAGACTGCCTGCAGAATCACACACAGAGATAATCGTTTTAAACCCCACCAACATAACACCAACTTTGGTACAGAAGGAAACGTCAAACCGACCAACCTGCGGAGAGAAGGTGCTCTTCAGGCTGGAGCATGACGGTGGAGTTGCTCGCTTCGACCAGCGCGCGCGAGAAGAGGGTGAAGGGCGAGAGCGTGCTGTGGACGTTGTGAAGAGAGGCGTGGGCATCGGCAGTGGTGCTTTCGCTGCCGGAAAAAGAGGAGGCGAGCAGCCAGAGGAGATCGGGACCACACGTGAAGAGGTAGAGGAAGAGGAAGAACCAGAGGAAGCCCCTGATGTATCTGTACACAGGGCGACCCTTCTCGCTTCGCCCGTGCCTATGGCTGGTGACGCTAGAGGTTCCGCTGTTCTTCATCGTTCCCCTTATGCCCAAAACGTCGAAGGGGAAGAAGGACCAATCTCGCCTCCTCTTCCTCTTCGTCGGCTTCTCCGCCTCGCTGTTATTTATCACCATCTTTGGTCGTGTTTTTTCCGTTTTTCCTTCCTCTGGTTGGGATGTACCATTCAGGAGGGAATGGAGTGGGGAAGAAGATTTTTGGAAGAAGTTGGTGGGTGAAACCGGAGTCTCTTTCCTCAAGTCTACTTTTCTTCTTCTTTCGGGTGGAGGGTCTTTGCCTCTTGGTGGGTTGGTTGGTTGGTTGGTTAGTTGGGAGGTTGGTGAAAGGAAGAAGGGTGATGGTCTGATGGAGAAAACCGATGATGGTGGTGCTTTGGTACAGAGTTGATGATCTGTTTGAACCTTCTTCCCCACTCTCTCTCTGTATCTAAACCCAAAGCTGCCAGCTCACATGTGGCCAGTGGGACAAAGAAACATGGCATCAGGAATTAAATAAAAACCCATCTGTTCCTCTCTCTCTCTCTCTATTAGATCTTTCATTTGACGAGGGAAATAATTAAAGAAAAAGTTGAAATATTGCGGTGGCGTGCAGATTGGCAGCGAAGTACCGCAGGGGGAAGGTGCGCACGGGACAAGAAGGTAACGCGCCACATTACGTGATAGCGATGGGGATAATGTCATGTCCACCTTTGAATCATTAACCCTCCCTTGAGTTTTTAGTTTTTTACCAAAGCCTTGTTGGGACCCTTCATAGATGGAGAAACAAGCTGGTAGATACTGCTGCTATGAAACTCACATGTTATACCGACTGCTGACTCATCTCCTCTTTTTCTTGTTCTCAAGGTCATTAGGTTATCTCCATTCTCTAAAATAATCAATGCCCAGAAAGAATAAGAAGTTGGCTTAGGAGGCCTTGCAAGTAGCAAACGTTGAAAGGGTCGTTGTTTGGCTCTTACGGGGTCCCCCTTTGCCTCTTTCTTTGAGGGTTCCTTGAGTTGAAACGAGGGCCTCTTTCTTTGAGGAAAGAGGTTGCCCTGTTTGTGTGGCTATAGTGAGGCCCGCAGAAGCGCACGGGACCTGCGGAACGCCCCGGCGACCGAGTTAAAAGGGGAACAAGTCCTGGAGTGCAAAGCTTTAGACCTGTTTTCGTTTCTTTAATTCTTTCCTCTTTAAAACCTTGCTTTTGGGTTGTCATGAGGAGGTGCTGTTTCGATAAAATGAACATTTCTTCTTTTAATAAAGTTGCGTGTAAGGGGAGGCTTTTGCAGTCTGGGATTTGACGTGGTGTGCAGGTGTCGATGGTCGTGTTTCTATGAAGATCCCAAGGCCTACTCAGACCTCCAAAATTGAACGGTCTTAATTTCTCACCTTTTTTGCGGGGGTGCGTACAGACTAACACAGTAAATATTGGTCTGAGCATAAAACTCGATTATTTGACTTTTTAGAGTCCAACTTTTCAATTGATAAATTCATTCCAATATAACACCATGGGATCACTTTATAACGGATCATCCGGCTACCAAAAGGTTAGGTCACGCGAACAGAGCTCTTAAAAAATTAAAGTTTGAGGTGATTTTGTCCTTGATTTGAGCTGAAAGATGTGTTTATCATAGGCTTTTTTTTATAAAACACATGTATCGAATTGGGCAATTTTTATGATGAGATGTCTTTGTAGAGAGAGAGAGAGAGTTAGTTTGCCTCTCACTTTTCATGTTTGTCTGAAGAGCTCAAAGACTTATTATAACGCTATGAAATTTTTAATCTCTTAAAAATGCATGAAAATTATTTTTTTTTTTTATAAATAAATAGCAAAGAGCTTTGTACTTGAATTATAAACCTCAAGAAAACCTCATGGTTGCATCCGTGGTTAACAGTGTATACATCCAGTGTATACAACCAAAGTTGTATACATAAAGTCTTTTACAAAACATGTACATATTTAAGATTTAAAATAAAATGTGGCGCTTGTCCAACGTTCCTCGCTATTTAAAATAACCAGTACCTTTGACTATATATTTTATAAAACAAGGTCAGTTAATTACCAATTTCAAGTAATTTAAATATAAAAATATAATTTAATAACAAGTTATTTAATGAAATATTTAATAAAAAAATGCATGCTTTAGAAAATAATTATGCAAAAAAGATCATAATTAAATGTAAAATTAACAAGACATATTTTTATATCAATTTATTTGAAGAAGGCATTTCTTTCGATATTTACTGTTTACCTTGGTACGTAGGAGACTACTATCGCACCCAGACTAAGCATTATGAGGATATATTATTTTAATATATTTTACCCGAATGCCTGACTGGACCCAATCCAAATCAAGCAGTCAATAACTAGGAATAATCCTCGCTAAGGCTAAATCATTCTATGATGCATCTAAGACTAACTACAGTAGTTCATGTCTATTTGTTAATAGTTTTGGCCTCTGAATCTAAGTGACTGAAGGCTTCTCGAGATGCTTTTGCTCCTATAAAACTGTTGGCAAAACAAAGTTTAATAACCCAAATGTTTTTTCTGGATATTATTTATTATAGTCATATGCATCCAACTCATTCAGTAAATGCTCTTAATTAAGAGCTTTTACCTGTGAGGGCACATAATACTTTAAGTATGTGTGTAAGCACGAACCTTTTAACGTCTGGTGCGCTTTTTGCACTTCATGGGTTTGAAATACCCATGTCTGCACAAGTATTGCTATATTTAATAAAAATGAATTTTCATGTTGTATACACATCTAAAATACCTTAATGGCAACAGAGGTTACTCGAACGTTGGCCAGAATCTATATAAATATTTTATTATATAAACTAAAATTCAAACATAATAATTCCAAGCTTGCATGGTTTTGGTAACCCCTAGTTTCGTTACTAAACAATAATCCTTACAACAAGAATTTAAGCATGCTAGCATAAATCAATGTAAGTAAACAAAAATTTGATCATGCGAACATTATTCAGAATATATAAACATGGATCTGAATATGTAAACAATCATTTTTAGTATGCTAACATAAATTAATACTTAGGATTTTTGATAAAATTATGCATGCCCTCAAAATATATTAAACATTTTAAATTACGAGCTTTTGGTATAATCACTTATCTCGAT
The DNA here is from genome assembly GCF_984573655.1 of Nuphar pumila. Classification (NCBI taxonomy): domain Eukaryota; kingdom Viridiplantae; phylum Streptophyta; class Magnoliopsida; order Nymphaeales; family Nymphaeaceae; genus Nuphar; species Nuphar pumila. The sequence continues at coordinate 89,227,481 of NC_143259.1, forward strand.
CTTATATAAGGTGATAAAATATGATTGAGGATCAAAGTAGGGTGAAATAACAAATACGTTACGAGGGCAAAGATTTGAACAACGCTTTTGTAGTGCTTCTATAGTACTTTTGGATGCAGTGATTGTTTTTTCAGTACTTCTGCTATACATTATAAAAAACTCTAATAATGAGCAAGAATTTTGAATGTTTAATGGTGTATCATAAATTAAACAAGAGGACATACAATTAGGTGCGTTTTGTTGGTCTATCGCATGCGAGGTTGTGCACAGATGCAGATGTGTGTATGCACATGTACAATATGTAGAGAGGCTCGCTGGAAAAAGAGGGGAAGCCAAAAATGCCACCGGTGCTAAAGTGAACTATGAAAGGTGCTTGGATGGCACCTTTAGATTAATAGATTGGCTGGCAAAGGAGGGTGGCCGGAAAGACCTCCTGTGCCTTGAGTGAATCATGAAAATACCTTAATGAAGGTGAGGGTGTTAAGAAAAATATGCAGTGATGAGGGATTATGTAACAAAAGATGGTAGCCTGTTAAGGCCTCTGGTGCTATGGTGTCCATATAAATATGCCTTGACCGAGGCGTGTGCACATAGAAGTGCACTCTAAGGGGTGCATGGCAGTAGGGTCTCTACATCATCAGAGGGTTGGCCATTTGAGGCCTCCAGTGTTGTGGTTGCATCGTGTGAAGCATCTTAAATACACTTCAAGAATTAACCTACATAAGGGACGTGCGTGTATATGGCTAAGTCATATGAGAGTTCAGACTTGCTTATTGGGTTTTGAATTGGACAACACTTTTGTTGGCAAAGCTCCAAAAAGTTGGGTTTGTTTGGACGAGGCTCCCTCCAAACAAACTGAGACCGTCATGTTGTAGTGGTAAGTGGCATGGGGACTTCTAACGGAGCAGACCAAAGATTTGTCGGAGTGTAAGTTAGAATTCTAGAGAGAGGGACTGAATTTTAGAGAGATAAAGAGGATCAAGGAGAGAGAGGAATTAGAAAGAGGTCGAATTTGAAGTGAGAGAAAAGGAGGGCAGGTGAGACTATTTATAGCCCTGAGGTGGGACCCACACCCTCTTGGGTGTCTCAGTAAGGGAGATGGGAGGGTTGTGACTCACCTCTCCTTGGTCATGTATCGCCATAGAGAGAGAAGAGGGGACTGAATCACCCTCCTCAGGTGGGCCCTATTCCAAAAGCCATTGGCCAAAATCATCAAATTTAATGGTTTTGATTATTATATTATTATTTCTTTTTATTTTATTTATTAATTCTATTAATCCTATTTAATATTTACTAAAATAGCTTTGATCTGATTTCACATAACCAAGTTGTGACTTAGGTTATGAAAATTATCTTTTTACCTTTTTATGGTTTGAGAATTTACTTGAATATGCCATTGAGGTGGTAAATTATCATTTTACCCTTAATAATTTCATTATTTTCCTTAATATATCCCTAATTATAAAATTACTATTTTGCCCTCTAACAATATAAATATTTACGAATATATCTCTGAAATATGGATCCTGATCCACTAAAAAATAACTATTTGGATAATATCTGGATCCATTAAATTTTTGGATACGAGTTCGAATCAGTGTCCAGATCTAGTAAAGAATTCGGATCCAAAAGTTATTTGAATCAAGCCTATGGACTTTGGATCTTGTCTATATTCCGGTCTATGTTTCAAAATGAATTGAATTTCATAATATATGAATCTATTGAAGAATTTCAAATATTATATTCTACCTCGCTAAAAAAAATTGTCTTTGAAATTTCTATATACACTTAGTCGAATATATGGGGGTATTCTTTTTGCATCTCTATTTCTGGTTCTTAGGTAATGAAATCCTCTAATAATTTCTAACTCTTATCGATTAACTAGGAAGCAAAAGCGATTTTATTTAAGACATTTGCAGTTACATTTATTTTTTCTGGGTGATACGTAATGGAAAAATTATAATCTTTCAATAATCTCCAACCATTTTCCTTGTCTCAAATTCTCAATTTCTTTAAGAAAAATTATATTTGAAGCTCTTATTATTAAAGAAGACCTCAAATTTCTCACTATAAAAGTAATGGCGCCCAAATTTCAAAGAAAATCAGTGTGCCACTCTAATTCTATTAACTCTAGAAAGTCTCAATATAGATTTCTAACTCAGGCCATAAAGGTGATTACAACTCATCTCAATTCAGGGAAAGATAAACCCACAAAGGTTCATTTTATTTGATGGTGCTAATCAATTAACACAAGTTTACAATTATAGTATAACATGCATCATTGTATCATATTCTCGTGGTTAAGGTAACCGAGCTAGCGTTTCAGGTATTATACCATCATGGTACCAATATCTTGGTCAAGACACAACTACCGTCACAAAACATATGTCATACAACGATTACACATTATATTCTCTCGATACTAGCTCTCACAACCAAAGCTCCAATACTCCATAGGTATGAACCATAATCACATTATGTTCCACATGCTCACAAATACAAATAACTAAGTATTACACCAGTACTTGGGTCTAGGCCAAAATGTGGTACACACAATGGTAGTCAACACAAAGGTCAACTCAAATTACTCGCTCAATATCACAAATCATACGAGTTAATCATGCTCATCAATGCTAATAATCTCTCATGTATCATATGCAAATAATGCTCTATTATATAAATCGATTTCATCTTGTTTTGACATATCTCAAATCAGTTTCATTGATTCATTCATTTATCAAAAATATTGCAATCTTATACTATCAGGTTATATTGTATTTCAAAAAATTTAACTTACAACTAGTCAGGTATCTTGTACTTATTATCGTCCATTGATTCTATTGTGGTAATACTAATATAGCCTGCCACCTTCTCAGGCAATTGCTATTGCTGTAAAGATCCTCTAGCATTCTATCTCTAATAATCTGACATCTTCTTGTAACAATAATGAACCATCTTGCTACAATATAGACATTTTTCAGTGTCGCAGGGGCATGACTGACCGTTCTGAAAATAGTTACATCCCGAACATCTTGTGTTTGGTTGTTGGATCAGAGCTTCTTCTAGTTGCTTTTGCTTCTTGACTTGTTGGTTGAACCTTTCTCTTTCAAATTGCTTCCTAGGCCAGCTCTTTTAACCTCACTACAAGAAAAATGTTAATTAGCGACGAAAATTTGTGACAAAAATAATCCATCACAATTTTACGATGGATTAGCGAGAGAAAATGATCCATCCCTAAAATTAGAATTAGTTGCAGGATTTGCGACAAAATAATATTCGTCGCTAGGTAGCGACGAATATTATTCTGTCGCAACATATGTCGAAACTTAATGATAGAGTAGCGACAGATATTATTTTGTCGCTAATTAGCGACGGTGTTGGCAACATAATTGTTTTGTCGTGGATCCGTCGCTAACTTTTGATGTAAAACGCCATCTAGGGCACAAAATTAAGTCTCTCTTTCTCTCTCTCTCTCGCACTCTCTTTCACCCGCGCTGCTTGCCCCAACCACCTACCTATCTTCGGCGACAGCCCCGACCTCCTCCTCCTCCCTGTGTCTGGCAGACACCTTGACGACCCCGAGAACCCCCACTCTCCGTGTCTCCTCTCGCTTCCCCTGCGGCAACTGGTGACCCACACCTGAGTTCTGGTGAGCCACTCCCTCCCTGACACCGTCTTTCTCCATCCTCATTTCATTTTTTGCCAGGAAGGGGTCAAGCCTCTCTGTCTTATAGGATGCGAGGGAGGGGCTCAACCCCCCTCCATATGTTTTTTTCGCTGGGGAGGGGCCGAGCCCCCTCCTTGTCTTACGGGTTGCACTGGAGGGGCTCAACCCCTCCCTTTTTTTTTCGCCAAGGAGGGGTTGAGCCCTCTTCCTATTTTTTTTTTGCCGAGGGGCCGAGCCCCCTCCCTGTGCTTTTTTCACTAGGGAGGGGCCAAGCCCCCTCCCTGTCTTACGACTTGCATTGGAGGGGCTCAACCCCTCCCTCTTTTTTTTCACCAGGGAGGGGCTCAACCCCTCCCCCCTTTTTTTTCTGCCAGGGAGGGGCTGAGCCCCCTTCCTATTTTTTTTCGCCAGAGAGGGGTCGAACTCCCAGTGCTTTTTTCGTCGGAGAGGGGTCGAGCCCCCTCCATGTCTTACGAGTTGCACTGAAGGGGCTCGACCCCTCCACTTTTTTTTTTTTCGCCAGGGAGGGGCTGAGCCCCCTTTCTGGTTTTTTTTGTCGCCAGGGAGGGGCCGAGCTCCCTCCCTATCTCCCTGTCTTACGGGATGCGCGAGAGGGGCTCGACCCCCTCCCTTGTTTTTTTTTTCACCAGGGAGGTGCCGAGCCCCCTCCCCTTTTTTTTGTTGCCAAGGAGGGGCCGAGCCCCCTCCCTGTCTCCCTGTTTTACGGGATGCGAGGGAGGGGTTGTGCCCCCTCTCTGTCTCTCTGTTATTTTTTTCGTCGGGGAGAAGCTGTGCCCCCTCCCTATCTCCCTGTCTTTACGGGATAAGAGGGAGTGGCCGAGCCCCCTCCCTTTTTTTTTGTTTTTGCAAAGGGGCCGAGCCCCCTCCCTATCTTACAATATGCGAGGGAGGGACTCTGACCCCTCCCTGTTTCATTTTTTGATAGGTAGGGGTCGAGCCTCCTCCCTATATTGTTTTGTATATTTGTGCTTTGCAGGTACGTTGCTGAGCTAATTGCGTGATGCTTAGTGCTAAGCATCGCATGTGGCTAAAAATGCAATGCAAAAAGAAATAAGAAAAAAATGCAGAAGTACAAGCAATTCAAATCGGGTAAATACTCTTGGTGAGTAAGTGATGCAAGCGCATCACATGCTATTTAATTTCTTAGATGTAACACTTTTCTTTTCACATACTCACTTAGTTGTGGATATCTAGGACTACTTTGATGGAGTTTGGAGATCATGCTGGGCATGATTTTAATGTATAAAAATAGAAGTGTTCTTATTTTTGGAGTACGGATTCCATGCTAGGCATGGTATTAGTTAGTGGGATATTGGAGTGTGTTTGCTGCAACTACATGGTTGACATTGTTTTGATATGAATGATTTGAATGTATTGCAATGTTTGATGCGTCTGCATGAAGTTATTTTTCATTTGATTATGCGTTCCATGTGAAATTGTATTATGAAAACATGCTTCAAATAAATGTATCATTTTATAGAATGTGATTTCATATTTCTAAATATCCTCGTGATGTGTATAAATATGATGTGATGGTGTTATGTACAAAAACATTTAGTTTGTAAATGCATGCATAATAGTTCATAGAATTGCCTTTTATGTTAAGCATGTTTGTGGTATAGAGGAGAAGTAAATTTATGCATTAATTGAAACAAAAATTTGCTCACATACAATCACCAAACAAGAATTAATAGATAAATTAGATATATATTCAAGTGCTCTGAGAGCACCTACTCTCACATAAAAAAATCATATAGGTTGCGTCTTCTCAACGAGACCTTATGTTTAATAGGAAACATGCTTCTGATTATGTTTTTTGACATAAAAATATGATTTTTCAAGTCATAAAATTTTGGTTTAGTGTGAGCCATTGATTTTTAAGGTATTAAAAAATCTACATCTATGCCATGACCACATGATTTGAAACTTGTTTTTTATCTATAGAGTCCGATCAACAAGAAAAGGTTTGAATCTAAAGTTTTTATTAGTGGGGCTATATATATATACTCCCACCTACTAGAAATCAATCAGACATACTTAACATAGTTTATTTGATAAGAATCATGTTTTTTGGACATTAAGTTTTTTAAGTCATGAAATTTTGGCATATTGTGAACCATTGATTTTTGAAGATCTTAAAAAACTCTTTACTGTGATTAACAAAAAATGCTTAAATTTTGAAAATTTAAAGCTTTTATTGGGTGGGAGTAGGTGCTCATATATATATATATATATATAAAAGAGCAATCCTTAATTACACAATTTGAGTGCATTAACAATAACCTTCCTCTCTCTCTCTCTCTCATCTTCAAGAGGGAGTTGTGTGTTCTCCTCTGAACACAAATTCGTGTGTTCGGGGCTGTACAGAGGAATATCTTGGGACCCGCAATAACTGCCTTGTAACACATGTATGTATGATTGTGATATATAACACATTTATTTGACAACCTTATAAACCATATATGCATGCGTGAATCACTGTTGACATTCTTTGACAACCTTAGAACACATATCTATATGATTGAATCACTATAATTTTTTTTTCAAGCCTTAGAATACATATTTGAATTCTGTTAATGTCTTTCAGTTTATTGCTAGTCTACGTGTCATTCAGCCATTTACTTTGTTGCATTAGATTAGGTGCATTGCATATAATTTATTTCATTATATTTTGTTTATAAATACTAACATTTTAGTTCTCGTGTAAGATGCTGAAGATGATCAGCGTAAAGGAGCTGATGGAGGTATAGAGGGAGGCGTAGATCGAGAAAATGAAGAGGATGATGCCCAAAATTTTGGCGAGGATTAGATTCATTTGTTTAATTTGTTTGATGTACTTGTAACTAATTATAACTTGGCAAGGACTGTATTTGATTGTTAAAGTTTGTTTAAGTTAGAACTTATGTTAAATTTGTTTCACCTGTATATGTATTTTTTATATGTACTTTATTTTTAATAAGTAGGTTATATGAATTGTATAACGAGAATTTTTTCTTGAGTTTCAAAATATTTAAAAAAAATTATTATTTTTAAAAAATTAGCGATGGATATGATCCATCGCTACTCCGTCTCCAATTTAAAGCAGTCGTTGGCTTGCAACGAAATTTAAATTGTCGCTGATGGCCGTCGCCAATTTGGTGATGGACATTAGCGACAGATACATATCCCTCGTTAAAGAATAGCGATGGATTAGCGAAAGATTAAATTCTATCGCATAACCAAATCAGTCTCTATTTAGCGACATATTAGCGGCGGACATGATCTGCCGCTAATCCATCGCCACTTAGCGACAAATAATTTCTGTCGTAGTTTAGCGACTAGGGTTATGCGATGGACGCTATCCGTTGCTATTTCATTGCAAAATCCATCACTAACGTGTTTAGCGATGGATATCGTCTGTCGCTAATACGCATGTTTCTTGTAGTACCTCTTGACTGGGGTATCAATCTAACCGACCAATATGTTTGTGATTCTTTTCAGTTTTCCTAAAGTAAGGTAGCTACTTCTATCGTCTTGTCTAACATCTTCGGTCCACACGTGTATACCTTGGTTCGAAGTGCTGATCATAATCTCCTATCAAATTTCATTGGCCTTTTTATCTTCCTTAGTGAATACGTGTGGATAGTATTTTTCTAGATTTGTAAATTTCGTGATCTACTTGGGTAGAGTTAGTCCTCTTTGTTTACTTTACTGGTAATATATATATATATATATATATATATATATATATATATATATATATATATATATATATATATATATATATATATATATATATATATATAAGAGTCGATTGTCGTCCTGCACACTTGTATATCCAATATGAGAGTATGGTCTTTATTTTCTTTTTTATATCCCCACCATGCCCACCCTTCTCTTTAAATTGCAAGACACCCTACACCTCGTATTCATGACCTCAAGATTTGTTGGTTTGATTCCCCGAGTATGATCGCCCTGTCATTGTTGATTTCTCGTTACTTTGGTTGGTATGCATCACCATCCAGAGGGGATGTGCTCCGGATGGATTATCATTTCCTTCAAAATGGTCATTTTCACATGAAAATGGCCAATTTCCTAGTGAGAAAGCATGCCCTAAGTTTGGGTCTTAAGGTAACATTTTGTTAGATACCAAATAAGTTGCAAATTGTAGGTTTTAGATAGTTTTCTTTTAGGAGAAAAGAGAGAAAAAGATCAAGGCTTCATAGGACATCCATGATACGCATGAAAATACCAATTTGAAAGCTGGCTATGCATGATACCTTGGAATTCCAATGAGTGCTCGCACAATGGGCTCCTGTGCCACGCTGAAGGCCCAGGTTCTAATCCCTCTGCCACATGGGCTTAAGAGATATCTGTAGGGGTTTGCCTAACCCCAGCTTGCCTTTCAAAAAAAGAAGAAGAATGAAATGCCCCACTTTATCTCATACGCCCAATTTAAAGTTCCAACTCTCCAGTTGTGATGCTAACCAAACTTGTACAAATCCCAACTCAGGTGGTGCCCATCTTCATAATGGTGCCTCATTAAATCTGTAATCCTAAGTGTCTACCTGTGATTGTCTCCTTCCTTTCTCAGTAGCCCCAAGTGTATAGAGGACCGTACTCAGTATAGCATATGGAAAACTCGTTTCCTAAGAGACCCATTTTCAAAATGTAAGACCTAACATTTCTTCCCACTACAAATTTGGGATCTCTAGTTTTAGATGATGCATTTTTCTCTACTAAACTGGTGTGCATCTTTCACTGATACCTCCTGCACCTCTTGTTTGATCAATCTACTATATCAGGATGATCATTAATCAACTTGGTGGTCCATTAATTTACTTGGTGATGTTATCTTTAGCAGTAGTACTTTGCATAGGCCATCTCTCTCTTGATTAGAAATTTGACTCGTGAAAATCTTGAGGAAAGAGGCTCAACAAATGGGCTCGGCAGGTTAGTTTCATACATTTACGACAGTCCTGACATTCTCGCCGTCGTTTATTATTATTATTATTAATGAATAGTAGAGTTAGCCCAATACTGTGCAGGCCCCTATTGTCTCTGCTTAGACCTGATACCCCATGAGATATGGTCTAAAGTCTAGGTCCAAATTCGGCCAAGGTGGGGCTGGGTTGGCTTGGCCCATCAGGCCGCCTATCCTTAACGTGCATGCATGCACATGTCTTGTAATTCTTGATCTTAAATTCCTTCTATGCATACATACAGTAATATGGAGGGCCCACATAACTCCAGCTTGCTTGTTAGGGAAATAAAAAAATGCGAAAGGTCTATACTAGGCTAAGATAATCATAGGTAACAAATACCTCCACTTTTCGTATTGGACTTACCGTAGGATGATAAAAAAGCATAGTTGGGGGATCTTGGAGAACATTACAACTGTAAAGATAGGTATCGTGATTGGAAGAATCTTACCAACTTTCTTTGCATATAATTATGTGCTTTTGTGTTAATCAAAAGAAGGGGCCTACCTTGTTACCAGTTTGTTGAGAGAGAGAGAGAGAGAGAGAGAGAGAGAGAGAGAGAGAGAGAGAGAGAGAGAGAGAGAGAGAGAGAGAGAGATGATGTAGCCAACCAACTTGTAATGTTTAGGAGGGAGCTAGTTACTAGTTCTAAATAAACAGGTGATTGCATTTTCATGCGATCCATGATATGTGAAAGTGAATCCTTTGAGAAATTGAAATCACATGCAAACGTGACTTTAGAGCATTTATAGATGCTCAAGAACTTCATGGCTGCCTCTATCACATTAACATCAAATCCCTAATTATCATTGCCACGAGTAATATGTAGAGATCAATTATTTGGATTTTGAGTTGGATACCCAACCGATTCAAAAACTTTTATAGTTTGATTTTGTAGAAGAGGCGGCATGGATATTTGGGTTCGCGTTTGGTAGGAAGTTTTGCATCTGAGCCCACATCTTAATCCGATTAATGATCAAAATTCAATTACATATAAAGACTGTCTGGTTAGCTAGTCAGATCTGGGTTTGGTATTGCCTTTCTCCGAGTCGGTATAAATCAAATTAAGCAAGATCAGGTTGGATTCGGTAATGCTGAAATCCAAACTGAACCTAACCCATTTGCATCCCTATAGTATGTGACAGCAATAGAGCACCTTTCATAAAATGGCATGCATCTCTACAGTTGTAGACATATACCACTTCTAAAGTTTGTTTTTTCCATAAAAACTTGCAAGCAACTCAGCAATAAAAGTTGCACACTGAGAAGGCAAGAAAAAGAAATTTATTCTACAGACTTGATTGAGTCCAGAGCACAAGCTCACTTATCAACCCAAGAAACCTCAAAGCGTGCCCCAAAGTACCAACCTCTTGACACCCGAACTAGTTGGCTGACTGAACTGAGCATGACAAGCTAAGTAGAACTTTTCTTGATTGCAATTCAGTTGACCCTTCATCCTTTTCTTGGATAGGCAAGCTTAGAAGGACCTCCTAATGCACAAAGCCCTATGGGTACCAACCGGGTTAATATTCAGCTCAAAGACCATCAATTCAATAAAAAGGAAAAGAATCCAGATGTTTAGTTCAATTATGATATCAGTAAGGCCTTATTTGGGAGCCGAAGATGAGAGTGGAGATAAGAGATTTAGTGAGGTTTAATTAATACCACCTATACAACCTACCCCAACTGGTGTTTGGGTACCCGAATTTGGGAGATGAAAATGTTGTTGAGAGTGGAGATATGAGCCATTTTCTACTGTAACTTTTAGAATGATGTAGTTGACAACTCCAGGCTCATCACCCATTTAATAGCCACTCTCCAACACCGGTCTCACACAGAGCCTAAAAGATATTAAAAGCTTTTGTTTTCAATAGGTGCCACCAGCTTTTACCAATCAACCAAAACATATTCTTTTAATTAACCATGATATATATAAATATATATCATACAAGAATTAAGAAAATGTTGAAAAAATGGGTGGTTTGTTTTACAGGAGACAATACTAATTAGCATAATTAATATTTTTATTATATACATAAATGGGAAAAGTGGTAGGCAGCCTACCACAAGAAAACAGTATTTTAGGATAGTTTTTTCACAAATCTGACTGTAGATGTGTTCTGCACGGTCAATTTGATAGGAAACGACACTTGGATCATGTTTTTTCAATAAAACACATGATTTTTAATACTTAAATATTTACAAAATCTTAGTTTTTAAACCTTATAAAAACCTACCTGCATATCAGAATCGGACGATCCAAGGGTCTGTATGGTCAGTTTTAAGAAAAACATGAAAAAATCCTTAAAAAACTTGACAGGCTGACGTAGGCTGCTACCACTTACTTTTTTTTTAAAGGCAAGCTGGGGTTAGACAGACCCTACCTGTTATACAGTGATACCATTGGGACTTGAACTTGGAACGTCCCAACACAAGGTGACGTGGACTAGCTATTTCTATCACACAAGGCAGGAACCCACTCTACATACATGTATTTAGAGTATCTATGAAGACATCAAGTAATGTTCAGTCTATTTAGTTATCTGAAGGCAATCTTGATCCTTTCTTCCATGAAGTAGGGACAATTACTCTTACGACAAGGTATTCCCACCTTTTACATGTATGGTTGTTTGTTCCTGATGGGTAGGTACTGATGGATTGGTCCGCATGCGCACAAACAGAAAACGGTAGAAAAAGAGTACCTGATGCAACCATCGTTGAAACAGGATCGGTGGCTGGCAGTATCGATCGGAGTAGGGAAAACCGCTGGTGGTGACTGGAGCAGGAGGGCTTCTCTCCTCAGCCGAACTGCTGCCCTCCACAAGCGTAGGCAACATGATGCAGTCAGTGAGCAGGATCACCGTTCCCGCACCGAATGGAAAAACACCGGATGAAAGGTGAGATTTCAAATCTCTATTCCCTTTCTGTTTTTCGCTATTTTTCTGTATTGTTCTGTTTTTGGGGTTGCTCATGAAACCCCTTTTTTATAGACACAAAAATGGAAACGGTTGTGTAACCGTTCCCCCTTATTTTGTGCAGGTTTAACGGAAGGAGCATATTTAAGAGAGGGAGCGTTACCCACATCGTGGGTAACCACCACCAATGTGGTGGTTTATCCCAACATTCTCCCACTTGTTCCAACGATAAACCCTTTTAACCAAAAAATCTTATGAGAATAACTTGATGAATAGATTGACCTTTATAATCTACTCTATAGATCCTGAGTTGAATCTCTAATCCTTATGAGATTAACAATAACCATAATGAGAATAAAAAAACTGAAAGTGATCACTTTATTTATGTGCATATGTTAAAAAGAATTTAACAAGCCCATCCTTATTACATGTTTGTAATATAATCCCGGTGCTAGCCCTTTAGTAAGAGGATCAACGATCATCTCTTTGGTACCAATATTAACAATATACACGAGATGATTCTTCGTCTTTTCTTTAACAACAAAATACTTTAATTCCATATGCTTGCACGATGTAGTGCTTTTGTTGTTGTTCGAAAAAGATACCGCAACTTCATTATCATAATAGACCTTCAGTGGCTTCCCAATGAAATCAATCACCTTTAATTGTGATACGAAGTTCTTTAACTATATAGCCTGCAAAGTAGTCTCGTACAATGCTGTGAATTCTGCCTCCATGGTGTGGGTAGCAATGGTCGTCTGTTTCCCACTCCTCCAAGAGATCGCACCCCAGCAAGTAAGAAGACGTATCCAGTAGTAGACTTTCTACTATCAAGGCATCCTCCTAAATCCGCATCTGAGTAGCCAATGACCTCAAAGTGATCAACTTTATGATACGTCAACATATAGTCTTTTGTCTTTTGCAAGTACCACAAGACTTTCTTGGTAGCCTTCCAATGGGGTAAACCTGGGTTAGACTGAAATCTGCCAAGCACCCCTACTGCAAAAAAAATATCTGGTTGAGAATATGTCTGCGCGTACTACAAGCTGCCAACAACTGATGCATATGGATAAGCACTCATCTGTGTTTTGTCAATATCGTTCTGTGGACAATCCTTTAGGCTCAGCTTGTCACCTTTTGATATGGGTGTAGAACTAGGAAAACAATTCTCTACCCCAAATTGATTTAACATCTTATCTATATAGGATCTCTAGGAGAGACCTAAAAAACCTTTTGCTCTGTCTCGGCGGATCTCAATGCCAAGAATATAAGCAGCCTGACCTATGTCTTTCATATCAAAATGTGATGCAAGAAACTGTTTTGTCTCTGAAAGCAACTTTATATTGTTGATCGCAAGTAAAATGTCATTCACATACAACATCAATATAATGAACTTACTCCCACTTTTCTTAAGGCATATACATTGATCAATAATGTTTTCTGTAAACTCGAAAGTCACAATGACTTGGAAAAATTTAATATACCACTGCCGGGAGGCCTGTTTAAGTCCATATATTGATTTGTTGACCTTGCAAACCAGACGATCATTTTCAGAGAAACCAAAAGGTTGTTCCATGCATACCTCTTCATTCAAATCTCTGTTGAGGAACACTATTTTCACATCCATCTGATGTAGCTCTAAGTCATAATGAGTTACGAGGACCAAATTTATCCTTATTGACTCTTAAATTCAGACAGAAGAAAACGTCTCATTGTAGTCAATGCCCTCTATCTGGGTGAATCCTTTAGCAACCAATCTTGCTTTATGTCTCTCTATGTTACCTTTGGAGTCCTTCTTGGTCTTAAAGACCCATTTACATCCTACGAGCTTTACTTTCTTAGGTAACTCAACAAGATCCCACACTTGATTTTTAGTCATAGAGTCTAACTCTTCTTTCATGGCTTCTATCGAGTTTGTAGATTGTTTGCTTTCCACAACTTCCATAAAAGTCAACGGGTCATCATCTATATCAATGAAATCACCAGGCTCTTAAAGGTACACCACATAATCAGGATGTATGACAAATCTTCTAATCCTTGTGGATCTCTAAACAGGTCGTTCTTCAAGCTCAGATTGAACCTGATCATTCTGTTCGTGCTCTTTCGCATTATTCACAATAGGTTCACTTTGGATTTGTGCATTAACAATCGAATGATCAACCACATCATCATTAGGAATAATAATGTGGTATCTTTCGATGTTTTTCTTAACAGGTGATGAAACTAGATCCTATACTTCCTCAAAATTAAGCCTTTAAAGTGCACTTAATCCTACTGAACCATCTTCTAGAAATTTTGCTTTATCCGTTTCAACAATCTGTGGTGAGTGAGATGGGCAATAAAACCTATACCCTTTTGATATTTCTGGATAACCAATGAAATATCCACTTGTTGTTCTTGAATCAAAGACTTTAATATGGGGTTTATACAGCTTAGCCTCTGCAGAACATTCCCATATGTGCATATAAGATAGTGGTGGTTTTCTACTTGTTCATAACTCATAAGGAGTTTTAGGCACATATTTCGTAGGAACCTTATTCAAAATATGCACAGCAATCCTTAAGGATTTACCCCACAACTTTATGGGAAGTGTTGAATAATTCAACATAGCTCTGACCATTTTCTTAAACATACGATTTCTCCTTTCAGCTACACCATTCTGATAGGCACTACCAGGCATGGTATATTGAGGTATATTTGTCATCTCTATCAGACCTGACTATCTTAATAACCTTATCGGTTTGTTTTTCTACTTCTTTCTTAAATTCCTTAAACATCTGAAAGACATCAAATTTTTCAAAGATCAAGTAGAGATACATATACCGAGAATAGTCATCAATAAAGGTGACAAAATATTTTTTGCCTGTGTAACAAGGGGAAAACGGTCCACATACATCTGTATGAACTATCTCCAATATCTCACTGCTGTGTTTGACACCCTCTTTATATATGTTTGCATGCTTAGCCTTTATGCAATCAACACATGGGTCATTGTCGGTAAAATCTAGAGATTTCAAGATCCCTTCATTTACGAGTTTTTTTATTCTCTTTTCAGAGATATGGCCTAACCTTCGATGCCAAAGCATGTAAGATTTATCATTTATCAAGCTACGTTTATTTTCAACCAATGCATATTCAGAAGTCAGAGACTCCTGAGTTTGGATCTTCACATTCAATCTATATAAACCATCATAAACTGACGCAAAACCAATTTCAATTGAATTTCTATAAATAAACAATTTAGAATTTTCAAACTTAAAACAATATCCAAATTTATCCAACTTCGAAATTGAAATTAAGTTTCTATTATATGATGAAATATAAAAGACATCATGAAGATCTAAAACTATGCCTGTATCTAGAGTAATCCTGCAGGTTCCGACACCCTTCACATGTGAATGCATCTTGTTTCCTGAATAGATGCTCTTCTCATGCATTGTTGGTTCTCTTCCACTTAGGAACAACGGTAGACAGTTAAAAATATGAACAGTAGCACCAGAATCAATCCACCAACTATTTTCAGGAATTTGTAATAAATTACATTCATGAGAAACAAATGACAAATTACCTCTCTTTTCCAAGCACTTTTTATGCTTTATGCAATCTGCCTTCCTGTGTCCCTTCTTCTTGCAAAAGAAGCACTTTATGGGAGCAGAGTCTAATTGCTTGCTTTAGGATGACTTATCCTCAGTTGGCTTCTTCCTAGCATTTCTCTTAAAAGCATTCTTCCTTGGTCCTACCTTGGATGCATGAGAAGCTATATGTGCACACTGCACA
This sequence comes from Nuphar pumila, assembly GCF_984573655.1. Classification (NCBI taxonomy): domain Eukaryota; kingdom Viridiplantae; phylum Streptophyta; class Magnoliopsida; order Nymphaeales; family Nymphaeaceae; genus Nuphar; species Nuphar pumila. Next base: position 89,242,822 of record NC_143259.1, read on the forward strand.
TTCTCCCCTTTCAACCTCTCTTCTTCTTCAACACACTTGGACATGAGTTCATTAAATGTTCATTCATCATTATGTGTCTTGTAAAAGATTTTGAAAGGTCCGTATTCCAAGGGTAAGGACGTTGAAACTAAATGCACTAGAAAAGAATCAGAGATGGTGAGATTCACGTCATTCAGCTGAGACATTATATTTCTCATTTCCAAAATGTGCTGATGAATATTTTCCCCTCCAAAATATTTCATAGTTATAAGTTTTGACATTAAGGTACTGGCTCTAGTCTTGTTTGAACTCACAAATTGTGCCTCAATGGCATTAAAGAATTTTATCACTGTTCTGTATTATGGGATAACACTGCGAATATTCTTAGTTACTTTAGATTGCAAAAGCAACAAGTAAGCCTATTCGAGCACTCCCACTTCTCAAAAGCAATCTTTTGATCAGTGAGAGCAGCAGGTTCATTTATCCTTAGGGTCAGATCTAAATCCATATACCCTAATGTAAAAAGAATAGTTTCTTTCTAATCACTAAAGTTAGATCCATCAAGAAAAGGTATAGAGCTTGAGCTATCTAAAATCATAGAACTAGAAATTGCACGACAAAATACACGTATCAAGAAGCATTCGTACGAGACTAAAACTTTAGTGGAAAAAGCAAAAGAATAAAGACCCTTGATATGCTTATTTCTATGCGAGTGAAGGTGGCGGTCATCAGAGTCCTACTTTGGTAAGAACTCCGACATGCGAAACCACTTCGCCTACCAACCATAATCGGTAAAACTAAGGTTCTTGTGAAGTTAGACCATCAACACAAGGTACCTTTGGATACACATGTGTGATGTATCTTGACACATTTACCTTATTCTACCCTACTTAAATTTCAAACACAATAAAACTACCTTTGGGTCGTTTATCGTTTCATGAATCTAAATACAACAGTAATATTGGCTAAAACTATATGATAGTATAAAATTTTGACAACATACGTGTATTCAGTCACTTTGGTGACATGAATTCGCTAAGTCATCTTACTATCCTTGATGCCAATATTTAAACAATCATTCACGCATGCATAATTATAAATAAATGCATGAACTATAACCCAAGCCAAGCTTAAATGGGTAAAACCCTGGGTCCTCAAGCAGGAATCAGTTTGAAAGTATTCTGAACCGGTTATCCAAGGGTCCGAACCGGTTCTGAACCTTATGAACCGGTGTCTAGTACGAACAAAAGTTCATAAAAATCTTATAATCGTATGCCAAAATCCCTGTATTTTCTTATATTTAAGAAAACAGGATCTTAGCATCTCGGAACCGGTGAGAAATTGGAAGGAACCGATCAAAAATGGCTCTGAACCGGTTCTGGAAGGAGCCGAATCAGTCCCTGATCTAGTTCAGGCCAAATAGTGCCTGAAACCTACTGGATCCGAGTCAGAACCAGTTCAAACTGGATCCGGGTCAGACCTGGATTTAAACTAGATCCGGGTCAGAACCGGTATGAATTGGATCTAAATCTAACCCGGATAGTAACCAGATCTGGGTCAGACCTGGCTTTAAACTGGATTCGGGTCAGACCCGATATGAACTAGATTCGAATCTAACCCGAATAGTAACTGAATCTAGGTCAGACTTAGGACTTAACTGGATCCGGGCCAGACCCGGTATGAACTAGATCCAGATCTAACCCGGATAGTAACCAGATCCGGACCAGACCCATGATTTAACTGGATCGAGGCCAGACCCGGTAATAACCGGATCCAGGTCTGACCCGAGGTTTAGCCTGATTCGGGTCAGAACAGAGCGGGTCCCCACCCAAATCCCGGATCCGATCCTTATAACTTTATGGATCGAATTCAGGTGGGGTAGGTCCGGATCCAAAAATGGACCCAACCCAAAGACAGTTAAAAAAAAAAAGAAACTTAAGACGCAAAATAGGGTTTTTAAAACCCTATTTTGCCTCTTTCCTTCTCTCTCCTCTGATGCAGATCGTTGTCGTCGGCTCCGGCGGTCCGGCAATCAGACGATTGCCGGCGACCCTGGCGGCAGCCACCACCGTCAGTGGCCCAATAGTCACTGACTTTCGACGGTGGGGCGACAACAATCGTGGCAAAAAATGCAGAGGTTCGACGACTCGACAGTCGCTGGCGACGGCTCTGCAGCGCCCTGACGGAGATGAAGGAAGAAGGGAAACAACCGACGACGTACTTCCCGATTGACCCTCCCCCCCCCCCCCCCCCAAAAAAAAAAAAACTGGAGGTACGCCGGTCTAATTTTTTTACTGTCTGTCGCCCAACGGCGACAGTCGTCGGTTGCCGTCGACACCATGTCGCTCCACGGCGACCTACTGTCGATAGCCACCAACGTCACCCCAAGACGCTGCCTCTCTGCTGAAAAAAAGCTTTGTCACCTTATGGCGACAGTCGCTGGAAAACACTGTCGCCCAATGACGACAATTGCCAGAAAAATCCATTGAGCCCGCAGCGGAAGCAGGGTGTGGGCCCATAACCCATTGTTGGATTGGTCCGCCTGCACACAAACAGAAAATGGTAAAAAAAGAGTACCTGATGCAGCCATCATTGAAACAGGATCGGTGGCTGGCGATGTCGACCGAAGTAGGGAAAACCGCTGGTGGTGACTGGAGCAGGGGGGCTTCTCTCTTCAGCCGAACTACTGCCCACCACAAGCGCATGCAACCGAATGCAGTCGATGAACATGATCACCATTCTCTCATCGGAGGGAAAAACACTGGATGAAAGGTGAGATTTCAAACCTCTTCCCTTTTTGTTTTTCACTATTTTTCTATACTGTTTTGTTTTTGGGGTTGCTCATGAAACCCCCTTTTTATAGACAAAAAAATGGGAACGGTTATGTAACCATTCCCCCTTATTTTGTGTAGGTTTAACGAAAGGAGCATCTTTAAGAGAGGGAGCATTACCCACATCGTGGGTAACCACCACCAACATGGTGGTTTATCCAAACAGGTACTTCCCCATGACACAATGTTATTTCAAGAAAGTGGAGAACTAGTTGTGTGAAAATAGTCTCAAGGCAGTATCTTTCTGCAACTATGCTTCTAAATAGATTTCAACCACCATTGCAGCCTTGCACAACCTGCTTCATTGGAAACAAAAACAGAACCATTAACAATTGTCTCCCTTTTCCTAGGTGAATACTGAGCATTCCATATCCAGAAGCCAACACCAATAGCCTACTCGGGAATTAACCATTGAGAAATGCAGTTTCTCTACCTCTAGCAGTCCTTTCCAGTTACAAGACCAGATCATGAAAGGATGGTGTGGCAGGAACCAAGCTTGAGCATCACAACCCTCTACAATGAATTGGATAACCAATAGGCAGATGCGTTCGCAATAGAAGCTTAACATTCACCCAGAGGTTGTTGAGTTCAACCTTAAATCTCCCAACTCAGGAGATGTAGCAGTGACCGTATCGAGTTCAGCTGCAAATCATCCAACTCAGGAGATGTAGTGACCCTTCACCCTACTTGGGCAAAGGACCCACAAAATTTGCACTTGGCATTTCAGGAAGCAAATTTTTGCTTCTTCTGTTGATGGCCAACAACGCGAAAACCTTGGGAGTACTGTGAATTTATGAGCTCCCTAGTATAAATACCCCAAATTTTCCTCATCCATTGTCAAACACACCCCTCGTGCAGTGCCAACCCTGGTAGGTCAGTGTTGGAGTCCAACCCCAAGTTTGTGTTAGAAAATTACCAATTTACCCACTTTCATTAGGAAAATTACCATTTTACCCCTAGATCATCCCAAACCTTTGGTCAGTCAGAGTCAACCAAGCTCATTGGTCAGTTCAGAACAACTAGAATATCAGTCATCTCAATCTCATCTGAGCTCACAATAAACATACCAATTCTATTTCTGACCATTCTTGCCAAAATGAGATCATTTCTTCATAAATGAGCGCATTTCTCACTCAAATCCAAACCAATTGTCTTCGATTCAGTCATATCCAGTTAGTCCTAGTCCCCTGAGTCTAGCCAAAGTTCATTAAGAGTTCAAATGCTCCAGTTTCAGTTCAAAACCATTTTCAAGTGTCTAGGAGCCCATTTTAGCCCATTTTAGCTCTTTCAGCTGAAATTGAGTTGAGTCCAGTCAGTTAAGCTAGTGTTTGAGCTTCAATTTTAGTGCATCTCAGTATTACCGATCTTTATTTCAGCTCAAACCCAGCTCTGGTCGGTAATTCACTTCACTCAAGTGACCATTTCTCTAAAAATAGCAGCTTTTCTTGACAATTCAGTCTGGGAGTTCAGTTGAGTCAGTGTCTTGTCAATTCACTTGAGTTCTGAAACCCTAAAACCCAGCTCAATCTAGTTTATTTTAGTTCAAATCAGTTCAAACCTCAATTTTCAATGTCACTCTGGCCTGGTAGAGCCCGAAAACCATTTCTTGAACCATTTTACAAATTTTATCAAAATTATCACTTTTTAAACTGATACAACTGTCAATCGGGGCTTAATATCCAAAATTTTTCATTCAGGGTCTGCATTTCGCATAGCATTTCGTGTCATTTCTCATCATTTCATATTATTTCTCAGCATTTCATAATATTTCATCACATTTCATTTCATTTTCGAAGTCCAGAATTCCAGTTTTATAAATTCCAATCCAGATTAAGTTTTTAAAGTTTTTAGAAATCAATTTCAAACCCTAGGTTTCTAAAATTGACATTTTTACCCCCAAGAGTCTAAATTTGGAAATATTTTCTCAAGAAAAATAATCTGGATTTCTTTCAAACTCAAATATTCAAATTCTAAACTGGATTTGCTTCACAACGGGGTATGAAACTTCAAATTTTGAATTCGTTTCAAAAACTGTCAAAAATACCTCATTTCGTCCAGAAATTTTCTAAAAAGACTATTCTACCCCTATGATCCTCAAAATGAATTTCAAAAGTGAGCCCACTCTGAGATGGCTTCTTCATTCACATCTACCATTTCATTTAAAAAAAAAAACTCTTTTTCCTTGTAATCATTTTTTTTAATTTTATTTTTATTTTATTCATCCTGTGGGACCCAGAAGGGGGTCGACCCCCCCTTTCTCCTTCTTTCCTTTTCTATCTCACTTTTCTTTCCTTCTCCTTCTTTCTTTTCTTTCCTTTCTTCTTTCTTCTTTTCCTTCTTTTCCTTCTTTTCTTCTTCCTTTCTTTCTTTTTCTTTCTCTCTTCTTCTTTCTTTCTTCTTTTTCTTTATTCCTTCCTTCCCTTTCCCCCTTGGTCGACCAAGCCCCCCTCTTCTCTTCCCTCTTCTTTCTTTCCATTTTCCCTTCTTCCCTTTCTTTCCTTCTTTCTTCCTTTTCTTTCCTTCTTCTTTTCCCTCCTTTCTTTCTTTCCCTTTTATTGGTTCCAACCACCTTATTACCCAACCCCTTTCTAAATCCCCCCAAAAAACTCACGCCCAACTCCTCTCAGCCCCTTTAGCTCTCCTTTCTCTTCCTTCCAAATCTCTATCTCTCTCTTTCCCCTTTGTCTCCCATTGATTCTCCTTTCCCCTCCTTTAATTCTCTCTCTCTCTCAGCCCTTCATTACAGCCACCTTCAACCTTCACTAAGTGCAACCACCAACCACAACCTCTCCTTTGCTCCAGTCTGCTTTGGTGAGAGCTACCACAACTGTATCTTCAGGTGATTCTATATCCACATCCAGTTGCAACCTCCTTTAGCAGCATAGTAGCTCCTCTCCTCCAACGTTAAAGCAGCTACCACATCAAGCAGGTTCAGACTCTCCAGCATTCCATCAGCTCCAGCCACAAGACCTCCACTTCCTTCAGCCATTGCAGCATCATTTAGTGCTGACCTTCCCCTCCAGCCATCGGCCTAGCACCTCCTCCAGTTGCAGCTTTACCTTCAACTTTTTTAACTTCCAACCACTGCAACATGACTCAAGCAAGGCCTTCCTTCCCAAGGTAAAGCCTTTCCCATGCTTGTTTTTATGAAATTCAATGTGAATCCAGTCCAAAAAACTGGATTCATTTGATTAAATGTTCCATTGATAGTCTTGTAAAGTTATAGGGTTGGGTTTGGCTACATGAGTGAAGGGATCCATCCAATCCATGGATCGAATCCCTATCACCATAGCCAAAATTAAGTCTAGATTGTACCCCCTTGATTATTTTGATTTTGTCATTAAATTCATGTAAATTTTGTATTATAGGCCTTATATTTAGATTAATTTAATGTTTTATAGGTATTTTGATTAGTTTCTTTAATGTTTGCTTATTAGTTTATAGGTTTTAATTTTAAGCATCATTCCAGCCTTCGTTTCATGTTTAATTGTTCATCTATAAATTTCAATTTTTTTGTGATAAATGTATGGGTTTAATTTTCATTTCTCTGCAAAAATTCAGAATGATTTGGGTTTTCCAACCCTCTCTAATAAATCAAATCCCAAACTGGGATTTTACCCTTCTGAAAATTCCAGGTTTTGTTTTAGCAGACAAGAACACCCGAAATCTCCCCCATGGAAAATTTAAATTTTCCTCTAAAAAAATACAGTGGATCCCTGTTAAAATCTATTGTTTTGAGTATTTTCCCAGATTTTTCCAATGAGGTTTGATCTCTGCTAAAAATTGAATTCTTTTAAAACCTGTGAAAATCTTGTTTTTTCCTTGTTAGGGTCAAGACTGACCCTAATCTGCTATGAAGCTTCAATCTGTAGGTTGAATGTCAAAACTTTCAACAGTGAAGTTATTGTTCACTATTCTCTCTATCATTCCCTCAAAGGTGAGAATTTTAGGAGCAACCTAGGTATTTTTCCCGAAATTAAATTCCCTTTTCGTCAAATTCTATTGTCCGAGAATTACAAAGATCTAGATCTCTGATAATCCTCAGCTCTTTTCCAAACCGTTTATCTAATCTCAAAATAATCAAAATAAGAATTTTCCTCTGTTTGTTGGGGACATTATCCCAAAATTTCAGTCAATTTCTCTACTGTTTGCTATTTTTCTTATAATTTTTTCCGAAACCTATCAGTCTACCCTAAATCTTAGAGTCGCCGGATTCTGATCCGACTTGCTGGAGCTGTCAAGCTCCAACGATAGGTCAAAACCAGAATCTATAAAAAGCAAAAATATTTTTTTCAAACTGTCCTTTGTCACCCTATAAAATTTGGAAGATTTCTATGGTAGTTTAGTACTCGAAATTCAGTTTAGAGTTAGCATTTTAGGCAAAATCTTGATTTTTAGGATTTCTAGTTAATTTTCCATATTAAAAATATAAAAAACATAGATTTTTGAGCTTCATTATGTTTTTAGGGTTAGTCTAGGTGTCCATGCCAAATTTGGCTCAATTCCAAATTCATTTATCTCATGTGTTAGTTTACTTTTAAATTCAGAAGCGAAAATCAAGTTAAATTCGATAATTTGTGATATTCTTGCCATTTTAGGTTTTTATCATGAAAATAGTCATATAGTATCATATTAGGGTTAATTTCACTATTATTTTCATTTCACATTTCATCTTTTTGCAAAACTTATTTCAAAAAACCCTGGTTTCAAGGGCATAGTCTTGTTATCAAGGGCATTTTGGTCATTTTGACTTCAATTTCGAAATTCCAATCTTTAATTCTATACATTTTCATGCATATTATCATATTGTGTTTGATTTTATTTTATTTGATTTTCAAATTTCTAAATTTTATAAAAATTCTTTCAGAAAACCCTGATTTCAAGGTGATCAGAGGTATTTTGGTCATTTTTACTCAAATTTTGAATTTCCAAGTTTATTTTTGAATTTTACTACTTATTTCTCATGTTTATATCAAAGGGGGTATGAATTAGGGTTTATATTTGAATAATGTTCGACAATTTCCAATATTTTTGGATAAATCCAGATAAACCTACATTTATGTGCTAACATGTTTTCTAGTTTTGCAGGAACATTCAAGAAGAAGAAGATCTGGTTATTTTATTTCTTTTCTTTTGTTCAATTCAATGTAAAAAGCAATATAATATTTGGAATAAGAGTTACTTTTCAGCTTAGAATAGGACTGCATTGCATATAGTTTAATTTCTGCAAATTTCAATATCTGGTATATAATGCATATGCACATTTTCCAAAATCACTATGGTTGACATGAATGGCACGTGCATAAGCGCTTAGGGAGTTCATAAACTCGGTGAAATTCATATTTATGGCCATAGTCAGAATACAAATGAAACCCAGATTTGTGATCTTCGTATTAGCCACATTCAACCTACACTCTTAGGCTAACTTCAAAAATACACTGCATTTATCAAAATTTCAAAAGGATTTCCCAATTCCTCAATAAATTCTCTTTCAAATTCATTCATTTATTCAATTTGCATCATTTTCGAACTCTTTTTCCAATTCCATTTCAGAGAAATTGATTTTCCCAAAAATTTCCAGGTCTTTCTCATGATTTGATTTTCTCAGAACTCTGAATTTTCAAATGAGATTCCAAATATTTTCTAAGTCCAAATCATGAATTTCCAAGATTTCCACATTCTCAATTTCATTTTCAAATCCCAAAATTGATTTTCTCAAAGAACTGATTTTTCTGAGAATCTATTTTCATTTCAAAAATCATTTTCCAATGAACCTTCTGATTTTCTCAGAATTCTCAAATCCATTTCCTCAAAAAAGCAATCCAAATCTCAAAATCGATTTTCTCAAAGTTCAAGTTTTTTTTGAGAATTCATTTTCCAATGCAAATTTCTGATTTCCAATGAAATTCAAAGAGTTTCCCAAGAATTCCCTTTTCAAACACTTTTCCAGTTATTTTCCAAGTACATTTCAATTTCCCAAGCAAACATCATATTTCTCAAACTTGCATTTTTTTCAAAATTCCATAGCACATGCCTGATTCTCTGTGCATTCTAGGAAAATAGAACATGATTTAGATATTTGAGTCAAGTTAAAGCACACAATTGATCCTTGGTTCGATTACCCCTGGTAAAGGCATCAGGAAGGGTCAAACCTCGTACCGACAGGCGGATCCCATTCCATAAAATTTTCCCGCAAATTTTCAAAACGAAGGCGAGTAATTTTTAAAACCATTTTCAAAACTTTGATCGAGTTTGACTCGCAAAATCGTTTTCTCTCTCTCGCAGAGGGAGGAGGGAAATTTTTTTGCGACGATAACAGGTTTGGCGATCGTGATGGGACCTATCTTTGCCTGATCAATTGTATGCTTTGACTTAGCTCAATTATCAAAGTCGTGTTCTACATAATGTCAGCCTTATTTTTTGATATCATGTGAACGTAGGAGTCTAGACTTGAACCCTACGTAGACTAGGCATGGTTTGGTAGGACCATATTGAGGAGAATTATCCATGCTCACATACTTAGGTCTGAAATACAACACTCCTCAATCTAGGATTTATATGAAAATAATGTTTGCTTCTTCAAAATTTTCAAAATCTATCTCTTTAGGCTTTAGAGCCCTCTGTTTGCTTGCATGTGCTCATATTTCAAAAACCACCCTACCTATGTCTACTCGGTCTTCACGTTGCTAGGCCCTCTTCCAGAACCATAGTTCGGGACAAAGCCTCACAACTAGGCCACTTATTTGGGCTAACGCCCCCTGCCACTTACCAAAGGCCATAGTCCAACGTATATCGACAGGTGCTCAAGGATGTTGGAAAAACACAATCCTAGAACCGGAGATGAATTTTTATGTCACGTACTTCAGGTTTCGACTCAAGTATATCGGTATAGCATGATTGGACACAGTTGATCTGAGCCTAGAGTCAGAATTAGGGTTCTAAAGCTCTTTAAAAATTGGTGCATTTAGAGTTGGCTTCTTAGGGAATGTTGTATGTGCATAATTGTATTATACAGAATGTAATTAATTGTTTTGTAGTTATTTTCCTTTCATTCTCTTATATTTTCCTAATTTTTCCAAAAATCAAAATCATAAAATCTTTCAAAATATCATCATTTTCATGAAATATTTCCTTTACTTTTTTCTGAAACCTTAGATGATTTTTCCAAATTATCCACTTTTTCTTCAAAACTCCAAGTGATTTTCCATTCTTCCGTTCTTCTGGACTTCGAATTTCCAACATTTCACTTTATCCTGCCTACAATTTTCAAAATTCTTGTATTTTTCCTAAGTCTAATTCCAATCTTCCTATCTTTCAGTCTAATGACATTCAGTCAGCTCGACTCTGTCTTTCCAGAGGGTCACATCTCCTACGAGGTGCGACAAAGTCTTCTCGAGCATCGAGATCTCAGCACCAGACCCTTTTTCCCCCGGTGGTACTATACTTGGTTCAAGAACTTCTCCCGTATGTTTCCGGACCACTTGAGCGATTGCGAGTTGGAACTGAAATTCACAGTGGGAAAGTTGACAGTCAATGACAATCTAATCCACGCACTAGCAGAGCGGTGGAATCCTCAAACTTGCACATTCTGGTTCCCATGGGGCGAGATGACCCTGTTGATGGATGAGTTTTCAGAGATCATGGGATTGCCCGAGCCAGCTGGTCAGCCTGGAGATCCATTGGAGTAATAATTTTTTATCAATGTCAAGGGTCTGGACCCCAAAGATGCTTTAGCTCACATGACAGGGTGTAAGTCTTGGCCACTGATTGAAGAAAATAGAAATGAATATATGAGCCTGATCAAGATCTACCGACAGTATGGGGCATTCACAGAAGTCAACTCGTTATCCAGAATAACTCGAGAGAGAATTCATCATGCGATGGTTCTATGCACTATAGAACTCGCTTTCTTTCTAGACGGACAAAATTATGTGGATGTCAGAATAGTACAACTTCTGAGAAGATGGGGAAGTCGACAGACCAGCCGTCTTTCAATAACCATGACCGCACTTGCTTTTCTATACAAAGGGTTAACTCGCTTCACACTTGGAGAGTCCATCTTAATCGAGGGATGTACCTATGCACTTCAGTCCTGGTTCCTCCAGCATGTGCCAACCAGAGCTAGTTCGTTCAGATACAACGGCAAGGAGCTCCTTCCAGTTGCATGGTACCGATTCCTAATTGATCATCTGCAGGAAGAAGAAGTGGTGTGAGACTATTTTGATCGAGAGCTATCACCTCCTAGATATACCTATACATGCGACAAGTGATTCAAGCTACTTGGTCCATTCTTCTGCGCTTACTACCATCCGGAGTGGTGTGCCCGACAGTTTTTCCCAGAGACAGAAGCACGTGGAGATGCGACTGCTATCGGGAGTTGTGCCAGAGTTTGACCTTACATCAACATAGTGGTCCGAAACATACCATTCTGAAAGTGCTGTAGGATTGAGGCAACGAGCACTAGAGGGAGGGGGAGGGGGTGAATAGTTCTTTTAAATAACGTCTTTAGAATTTTGAAGGATTTTAAGATTCGCAAAGCAATCACACAAAGAACACAAGAATTTATCCTGGTTTGGTCTTCCAGACCTACATCCAGTCCCCAAGCAAAACCCGTTTGAGATTTTCACTATCAACCTTGTGTAACTACAAGATCATACAGACCAAATCCGATCTCACTTTCAGTAACAATCCTACTGAAAGCAAACAACTCCTTTAAACCAAGGAGTCCTTTCCTTTTACAGAAAAATAAAATAATCAACTTACAATCAACCTACGAGCCCTTCTTATGAATGCAAATGGAATGCAATTGACTTTTGAGGTTGTTGAAATACTCAACTCACAAATTCACTGTCTCTTAAAAGAATTTGAGTGAAAATATCAAGTGAGTGAGAAAACAAATACTTGAATGAATAAGAGTGAAAAGCAAAAAATAATTCAATATAATTCGATATGATTTGATTCAATTCGATGTTTTTGAGTGTGAAATGCACTCATATTTATAGTTGAAAGATTCCATCCGTTGAGGGTATAAAAGGGTGTCAAAACAGTCCATTTTGAATAATCAAAATGTTTGAAAAATGAAAAAACACACATTTTAAAAGTTACAGAAAAACGATAAAATTAGTCGACTGAAATTAAATATTAGCAGGCTGACAGTTAGCATCGGTCGACTAATGTGTTTATCATAGCCGTTTGAAAACCTGAACTTTTGAAACTTAGTCGATTAAAGAAAAAGTTAGTCGACTGATAATATCATCAGTAGACTGAAAAATCTTTCAGTCGACTGCTGCTAAATTTTTCTGAAAATGCATGTTCTGTCCGATCGACTGATAAAATCGTTAGTCCACTGTTGCTAAAGTTTTCAGAAAACAGACATTCTATCCGGTCGACTGATAAAACCTTCGGTTGACTAATTTTACAAAAATGACATTTTTGCTTAGAAAATTTGACGCGAAGAGGTTGGTCGACTGGTGAATCTATTGGTCGACTAATAAACATGAAAAATTAAGTAAAGAGTTTTTTAAAATGATTTTCCTAAAGTGTTCTTTTAGAAATATTTTTTTAAAGACTTTTTAGGTGAAATGCAATCAAAATATGTACTCTAAATAAGGCTCTTACAAGAATCTAAGACATTTAATGGATTTTACATTTGCACACTAGTCTTCAAAGATTCTTCATCGAATTCTTCAATTCTTGTCATCTTTCTTCATTGCCTTAGCTGAAATGCAGTTGATTCATTTGTTCATCATCAAAACCTTGTACTTGAAGTATCATGTATGACTTCATTGTCGTAACAATCTCCCCCCTTTTGATGATGACAAACTAGTCAAAGATGGAGCATTTAGATGCATAGATGGAGATTTTACTCCCCCTATCAATATGTTGTAAAACATAAGAAGTTAGCACAATCAAAGCATATATATATATATATATCCCATATTGATTGTTTTGCATTTCCATCATTACTTCATGCATTTCGAAAATTTTTCATGAAGGCAATTTTCAATGTTTTCACATAATGCAATTGCCATGTTTGTCTTTTTCTCCTGCAATGTCCATCCATGTGTCTTTTTCTCCCCTTTTGTCATAATAAAAAAGAGTAAGTGCAGACATAGCATAAGCAAAATGCAAATACAAGTTCAAAATATGACAACCCAGAAAGTATCAAAGTTCAGTAATGACAGTAAACAAAGTTCAAGAAAAGTGTTGCTTGATCATCTCTTTGAGTTCAGCAATATCCTTCTGAATTGATGAAAGTTGTTGAGTTACATCTTCATGAAAAGTGTGTTGATGTAGCTCCAAAGCTTCCATTCATTGCAAAATTTCATCATTGTCTTGACTAGTAGAGACTCTCTTTCGTTTTGCTTGAGATGAAGGTGTCACAGGAGATGGTGATGGTTCAGAGGGTGATGGTTCAGAGGGTTCAATTTGATCAAAATTTAAAGAAGGTAGATATTTGATTTTCATTTGTTTAAAAATAGTTTGATCAAAGAATTTCTTTTGTTCAATATATTTTTAATTGGTTAGGGGTACTTTGAAATATCTAAAAATACGGGTAAGGAGACATCCATACGGAAGAAAGGGCGTTTATTTCCACAAAGTAGTAAAATACACATTGACTCAATTTACAGAAATATTTTCAAATAAGACATAAAGAGCCGTAGAGAGATCTATGAAATAGTAATCAAAAGATCCAGTTTTAGGTAGAACATTGTGGGCAAGAATTCGTCCATCAATGCAAGCACGAGTTTGAAAATTGGTATTCTTGAAAGGAGGACAATGAGGTGCACCTGAAAGAAGAATTTTTTCAAAAATTCTTTCATCATTAAGTTCAATAGTATTAAAAAGAGTTTCTGAAGGTGGAATATCTAAGATTTGTCCAAGAAGTTTAGAATCAAACTCAATTTCAACATCCTGAACAAGAGAGTAAAGAAATCCAGTTTCATGATCAATTTGTAAATTAGTGTAAAACAAATGGATCAGTAAAGGATAATGAAGGGGGTCTGCATTGGCGTAAAAAAGGTGTGAAATGCCTGTGAATAATTCTCTGATTTTGTAGTGAGAAAATAGGTGAAACAAACATTTCGGCTTGGTAAAATAGGAAGTGCAGAAATCGATCCAAAGGTATCATATAAAAGAGGAACATTTTCATGAGAAGTGCTCTCTATCAAAGGTTCTTCTTGAAGTATGACTTCTTCTCCTTCGCTTAGAGGTATAACCTGCTCACAATTCTCATCAAATGCAATATGTAAAGATTTTTTAATGCATGATGTTCTTTTATTAAAACCACGATAACCTTTGCTTCTAGAAGAATATCCAAGAAATATTGCTTTTATCTGATTTTGAATCAAACTTATCAAGATTATCTTTGGTATTTAACAAGAAGCATTTACTACAAAAAAATTTGAAATATGAGATCTTTGGTATACGATCATAATACAATTCAAAACATATTTTATGTAAGATTGGTCGAATAAGAACACAGTTTAAAACATAACATGCTGTATTTATTGCTTCAACCCAAAAATATTTTGGTAAATTTTTATCTTGAAGCATAGTTCTAACACATTCTTGCAAAGTTCTATTCTTTCTTTCAACAACTCCATTTTGTGAAGCTGCTCTAGGAAAAACAAAGTTGTGAGAAATACCATGTAAATCACAAAACTTTAGAAAATATTCATTTTCAAATTCACCACCATGATCACTATGAATTGTAATAATAGATGTAGATTTTTCATTTGTAATTCTTCTACAAAGTTTAGAAAATTCAGAAAAAGCATAATTTTTGCTTTTTAGAAAAATCACCCATGTAAATCGAGAATAATCATCTACTATAACAAAAGCATACTTGCTACCATTCAAACTTTGAATTCTAGATGGTCCAAATAGATCTAAATGTAAAAGTTCAAGAGGACATTTTGTTAAAACTATATCTTTTGCTTTAAAAGAACTCTTGATTTGTTTACTCATTTGACAAGTATCACATAAGTGGTCCTTCTTATATGGTATTCTAGGTAGGCCTCTATCAAGATCATTGTTAGATAACTTAAAAATTAATTTAAAGTTAACATGTCCAAGTCTCTTGTGCCATAACCATTGAATATCATTTGAGGCAATACGACATTTTTCATTAAAAGTGGGTAACTCATTTAGATAAAGTTCATACACATTGATCATGCATATATTTCAGGGATATTTCATAGAAAAATATGCATGATTTCATGAGAAAATGATTTAAAAACCCAATTTTATGTTAGTTTCGAGTAAATGTGCTAAAATGATTTAAAAATAGAAAATGCATGAAAAATAGTTTTATTTTACATTTTAATGCCTATTTTAGTTTTTGTCATAGTTGTAGTTGTTTAGTTTTTTTGAAAATCATAAAAAAATTAGATTTAAAATAGACTTAGTTTTATATTTTCTAGAACATAGTCATTTTGAGTTGTTTTGCAAATGTTTTTTTTAAGAGAGGTTTTGAAATGGAATTCTTTGAAATAAGATGGACTTATGGAAAAACTTTTAAAATTATAAATACCATACGTAGGGGGAAGAGAGGCTTGTCTTCTCTCTTATGCCTTTGCACTCTTTCCTAACCCTTCCCCTTCACCTTGTTTCTTTTCTCCTTCTTCTCCCTTGATCTCTCTTCTTTCTCAATCCGGTGGAGGCATCCAGCTACGGTAATGGCATATAGGAGGATTCCACTTCTTTTCTAATCCCTCCGGTGAGTTCTTCTTCTTCTTTTTCTTCTTTTTGAATTTTCATTTTAATTTCTGTTAAGCATTCGTAACTCATATTAAAAGAAATGTGTTTTGATTTACTGTTTTTGTTTCAGAAATTTTTAGAATAGATTTTAGTTTGTAGTTATATGCATTTGTAGTGAATTGTTTCTGCAATTAAAAAAAAATAATAATATATAAAAAAAAAAGCAGAAAAAAATCAGATACTGCTGGATATATGAAACGAATATGATTTGAATTTTTTTAATCGGATTCAAAGTTGTTAATAGATGATTTGAAATTCAGTTTACAGTGATCTGAAGTTGTCACCGGAGCATCTAGATCATCTGGATCTAGATCCATTAATAAATTTCTACAAAAATTCAATCGATCATCTGGATCGATTCTGTTTTTTTTCCGGCGATCAATTTTTTCTTCAAAGCTTCTTGAAAGATAGTTCTAATGCCGATTGGAGCTTTCGATTGCTGTAAAAAGCCTGCCGGAATCCGGATACGTTGAATCTTCTAATTCCTCCAATCATCTGAACGGAAGAAATCAACCTGTGGAGTGAACTAATGCTGATTGGAATTATGGTCGGTATCTGCCGAAATCCGGCAGCTATTAGAGGCATCTGAAGCACAGTATTACGGTAGCCAGGTCAATAAAATTGAAATTTCAGCAGAGTCAAGTGAATAGAAATCAAATGCTTTGTTGTATCCTGTGATTATAAATCAGAATCGTGTTTTTTTTTTGGATCCATCGACAATTGAAAGTACCTCTGGCCGTGGGTTTTGTTTGCTGTTTTCCGGTGATTGAATGTGAAAATCCGATCGATTGATCAATTGAATGCCTGATTCTAATCAACTGAATGATTAGATAGAATCCAGTTTGTTGAGATTGTGTGATGCCTGATCTAACTGAAGATCATTGTAATTCTGATTGATTGAGTTTAAATAATCGAGTATATGAGTTTGTTCACAGATCTCTGGTAAGTATGGCTTTTTAATAATCTCTGGTGAATATTATTTGAACAATAATGGATTAATCTGTGGCATCGATCGGATGTTTGTTCTTGATCAAGCCATTGATTTTTGAGAACTGGCTAATTTGAATATCGATTGAAGGCTTGAGAATTCTGAACCATCAGAGTTGAGTTCTGAAGGATTAATGTCTGATGATGTTAGTTTGAGTATTGTTAAAGAGTACTTGATAGAATGAATAATTGCTCTGTCTAAGCTACTGAATTCTTGATTAATCAGATTATCGGTTGACATCCAATTTCTCAACAATATCTGAACTCAGATCTACTCAATTGTTCTTAGCTGATTATTGATTATTTTGTACAAGGAATAATTGGGTTGATGACTGGTTTCTTGATTATCATATTATCGGCATCTTCATATGTTACTAGTTAATTAGTAACTACTTTTACTTAGTTGTTTTGAATTTAGGTTTAATTAGTTGATTTGAAATAATTAGCAATGGTAATTGCTTTGTAGTTAGAATACTTAGCTAATCAGTAATTAGTTTACTTAGTAAAGAAATATGATGTTAGTTAGTTTTTTTTTTATACTATTTTTAGTCTTAGAATTAATTAGCTAGTTGTTATTAGTTTAATATAGTCTGAATTGTCATTAGCTTCCTTTCATGATATCTTTCAGATTTTTTTTAGTGTACTTTGTTTAGTATAATTTTTACTTTTATCTCGTGTACTGCTCGTGTCTTTTGACTTGTGCAGGATAGCACAGGAGTGGAGCAGAAGCGATTACATGACACGAAGTACGAAGATAGAAGATTTTTACTTTTCAGTTTAGAATTAGGAATTTAATTGGGTTTGTAAATATTGCACTTTACGCCCTCTGCGAAGGGTATTCATTTGTTATAATAGTTAGTTGTTTTACTTTTCTTAAACATTTTACATTTCAATAATTCGGCAATAAAGAATAGTTTAGATTTGTGTACTTGAATACGAAATATTCCCGTTCCTTGAGTTCGACCCGGTCTCATCCACTAGTGAGAACCGGTTTTTATTATTTGATGTGTGGTTTTCACATGTTTTTCATATAAAAATCTTTTCAAAATTACAATGATTTAAAAGAAGACATCACACATTATTCCTTCTTTTACCTTTAAAAATAATATTTTTAGATTGAAAATCAGAAATTAAGTATAAATCATGTTCAAAAGAAACATGAAAACCTTTATCACATAATTGACCAATGGATAACAAATTATACATTAAACTATCTACTAAAAGAACATTTTCTATCAAGGGAAATTTTGGATTACCAATGTTACCAATACCGATTACTTTTCCCTTGTTATTGTCACCAAAGGTGACGGTTCCTCCATCCTTACTTTGGAGGGTGAAAAATAACTCTGGCCTTCCAGTCATATGTTTGGAACAACCGCTGTTCGAGATCCATTTGCTCCTTATTTTGTGTACCTACAACAAAATTAGAAGACAAAGCATTTGACCCCTTTCTATTTTTGAGTCCATGTGAGTTAGTCTTAGGAACCCATATCCATTTGGATTTTGGTTTCCTTTGAGAATAAATATTCTTTCTATAAAAAGATTTAGCATTTCTAGAGTAATCATGTCTAGGCTTATAAGTATTATAAGTACCATGATTAAATGCATTTCTATTATAACTAGATAATTTATTTCTTTGAACAAATGGTTGAGAATTTTGTCTTTGATTCTTTACCACATAATTTGGTCTATTTTGAGTATCAAATAAACTATATCCCAATCCGGTTTTATTAACCGAGCATCTTTGAGAACCAAGAAGTCTTTCTAGATTTTCTTGTCCACTAGTGAACTTGGTCACTATAGAAATAAGATCATTTGATTTTTCTTTTAGACTTGTTATTTCTTCTTGTAAGATATTGGTTCTTATTCCAATTTCTTTTATCTCAGATGCTTGACAAGAGTTTTCCTTCTTGAGATCTTTTATCTCTTGAAGTAACACTTTCTTTTGAGAGTCAAGAGTTGAATTTTCAGTTTTTAACTCTTTGTTTTTAGAACTTAGACTCTTAAATTTAGCATATAAATCATTAAATGCTTCTAATAAATAATCATACTCATATTGACTTACCAAGTCTTCTTGTGCTACAAAGCACATGTTGGCGACTTCTTCATTAGATTCTTCATTGGAAGAGGAGTCACTATCATCCCAACATGCTTGAAATACCTTTTTCTCCTTGAATTGGTCCTTGAGCTTGATTTTGAGAAGATGGCAATCTTTCTTGATGTGTCCAACTTTTTTGCAGTTAAAGCACTTGACTTCATTAGGATTGGAAGAATTCATTTTCTTTACCTTTCTTTGAAATATTTGCTTTTTGATGAATCTTTTGAATTGCCTTGTGATGAGGGCAATATTTTCATCTTCTTTTGAATCTTCAGAGTCAAAAGTGGCCTTGAAAGCAAGAGATGTCTTCTTGGGTTCTTCTTCTTATCTATCTTGAAGTTGATTTTCATATGCCATCAAATTAACAATTAAGTCTTCAAGAGAAAGGTTATTTAAATCATTGGCTTCCTCTATAGCTGTGGTCTTTCTCTCACATTCAAGAGTTAAACACCTCAAGACTTTTCTAACTAAATCCACTTGCGAATATTCTTTCCCAAGGGATTTGAGAGTATTAGCAATATCGGTCATTCTTGTTACCATGTTCGATATAAACTCATTTTGCTTCATTTTGAATAATTCGAATTTATGAACCAAAGAAGCAATCTTAGATTCCTTTACCTTTGACGTACCTTCATGAGTAACGAGAAGAGTATGCCAGATTTCATTTGCTCTAGAGCATTGAGAGATGCGATTGAACTCTACCTTGTCAACGACACAATACAACATATTCATAGCTTTGGCATTGAGGTGAAGCAGTCTTCTTTTCTTCAACGGTCCATAGGTTAAAATCAGTTGATAGCGCTTGGTATTTTTTTGAAACAACTCTCCAAATTTCAAGATCCATGGATTGTAGGAATATTGTCATTCTTACTTTCCAATATCCATAGTTTGTTCCATCGAAGAGAGGAGGACGAACAAAAGAGCATCCTTTTTTGTGCAGAGATGATGTTGTTGCCATGCTAGATGATGGTCAAATAAAAAAAACAGCAAACCTGCTCTGATACCAAAAGAAAGTGCTGTAGGATCGAGGCAACGAGCACTAATGGGGGGGTGGATAGTGCTTTTAAATAACGTCTTTAGAATTTTGAAGGATTTTAAGATTCGCAAAACAATCACACAAAGAACACAAGAATTTATCCTGATTCGGTCTTCCAGACCTACATCCAGTCTCCAAGCAAAACCCGTTTGAGATTTTCACTATCAACCTTGTGTAACTACAAGATCATACAGACCAAATCCGGTCTCACTTTCAGTAACAATCCTACTGAAAGCAAACAACTCCTTTAAACCAAGGAGTCCTTTCCTTTTACAGAAAAATAAAATAATCAACTTACAATCAACCAACGAGCCCTTCTTATGAATGTAAATGGAATGCAATTGACTTTTGAGGTTGTTGAAATACTCAACTCACAAATTCACTGTCTCTCAAAAGAATTTAAGTGAAAAACTGGAGTGAAAATATTAAGTGAGTGAGAAAACAAATACTTGAATGAATAGGAGTGAAAAACAAAAAATAATTCAATGTAATTCGATATGATTTGATTCAATTCGATGTTTTTGAGTGTGGAATGCACTCATATTTATAGTTGAAAGATTTCATCTGTTGAGGGTATAAAAGGGTGTCAAAACAATCCATTTTGAAGGATCAAAATGTTTGAAAAATGAAAAGACACCTTTTAAAAGTTACAGAAAAACGGTAAAATTAGTCGACTGAAACAATAGTTAGTCGACTGAAATCAAATATTAGCAGACTGACAGTTATCATCGGTCGACTAATGTGTTTATCATAGCCGTTTGAAAACCTGAACTTTTGAAACTTAGTCGATTAAAGAAAAAGTTAGTCGACTGATAATATCATCAGTAGACTGAAAAATCTTTCAGTCGACTGCTGCTAAATTTTTCTGAAAACGCATGTTCTGTCCGATCGACTGATAAAATCGTTAGTCGATTGTTGCTAAAGTTTTCAAAAAATAGACATTCTGTCCGGTCGACTGATAAAACTTTCGGTCGACTAATTTTACAAAAAATGACATTTTTGCTTAGAAAATTTGGCGCGAAGAGGTTGGTCGACTGGTGAGTCTATTGGTCGACTAATAAACATGAGAAATTAAGTAAAGAGCTTTCTAAAATGATTTTCATGAAGGGTTCTTTTAGAAATGTTTTTCTAAAGACTTTTTAGGTGAAATGCAATCAAAATATGCACTCTAAGTAAGACTCTTACAAGAATCTAAGACATTTAAAGACTTTTATATTTGCACACTAGTCTTCAAAGATTCTTCATCAAATTCTTCAATTCTTGTCATCTTTCTTCATTGCCTTAGCTGAAATGCAGTTGATTTATTTGTTCATCATCAAAACCTTGTATTTGAAGTATCGTATATGGCTTTATTGTCGTAACACATTCTGCCAGATATGGCTGAGACTCTTTTGTTACTCTTCCTCTTTTTCTCGATCCTCGTGTCTCTGCTGATTATCAAAAGTGGTGGCAAACTGTCTGTCTGCCCCATTTTTCTCAAGTTTATTGATACAATCATGTTTTCCCTTCAATGAATAAAAATCTTTCAAATTCTTCATTCTTGGTTTGATGAACTCGCCTAGGTAACAAGACATATATTTCAGTTGTTTATTTTCTCTGTAATAACAACACAATTGTCATAATCCCAGCAACGACTCAATCCCTAGTAATAGGATATTCTTTCAATTGTCTACCAAAATTCTCAACAAATATTTTTTTCCAATCAAAATCTCTCTCCAAAGTCTAACCATCAGCTTTGCCCTGCAGAGAGCGTTTGCAAAATCTAAATGGTCTAAACAAGGTCAGGAAAGAAGACCGCAGAGTACTCAATGGCTTCAGAAGAGGAAATGGATTTCCCGCGGTCATTTAAAAGTCAGGGAAAGCAAGCAGATGATGGCATCGATCCTCAAATGTATGCCATGTTTAAAAAGATGATGAACAAGATACTGAAAGAGCAGGCTGAAGCTAGTACAAAGAAGACCCAGGTCAAGCAAAAGGCAAAAGGTCGGGTAGTCAATAAGGTTTAAAGCCATCCAAGAAGCATGCTCAGAATACTAGTACGACAAATGAAGATGAATCAATAGAGGACACTGATGAAAAGTATGAAGCCCAACAGGCGTTTCAAAGATCCCCTCATAGACAAGGGATAGCCTATAAATTGAAGAATCAAGCAATGAATGATCCAGTCCAAGTACAGTTAAAGGAAATGGCTGAGATGATTAAAGATCTGCAAGCCCGTGACAAGGGCAAGAAGGTCTTCACGAGAAAAACCCTCTATGAGGGCATCACCCCCGTCAGGAATAATCAAGATTAAAAAAAGAAGACAAATTTTGGCTTCTTCGCCAATGCCAACCGCAATGATTGCAAAGATAACAAAGGCAATCATAAAGTCAGAAAGAAAAATCGTCAAAGCAGAGTGAAAAATTGAGTCAACAGAAAGAGAAGATAAACCATGATGGTTGGGGTTACGATCACGAATTTACTCATCTAGATCAGCCCCTCGAAAAGATCCTTGAATACATGCTGGTCAAGAAAATGGTTAAACTCCCAAAGATTTCTAATCCTCCTGTCGCAAAAGGCAAATAGAAAGATCGATTCTGCAAATTCCACCGAACAACGGGGCACAATATTGAACATTGTTTCATCTTCAAGAACATTGTCCAAGATTATATCGATAAGAATTTCTTTGTTGAGGATGAGAAAAAATGTCAGTCAACTGTCTCGGCCTAGTCTCAGCAAAAATCAAGCACTCGGCAACATGTACAACATGACAATCAGAACCAGGACCGCAAGATGGCCCCATTGGATCAAATACTCGAGAGTTTCTTGGAATACATGCTCATAAAAGATATGGTCGGACCTCCGAAGGTGTACTTCACTCTTTCTGCCAACAATAACAAGGGTAACCAGAAAAATCATGATAATCATTCAGAGAGATCCGAGGACCGAAAGGGAAAGGTCGCCAACAATAATAAGCCTCTTCAATCTAGTCCTCATCCTAAAAAGAAAGATCAAGTAAAGCCAAAGCGCAAGGATTGGAGTACGGATCAAAAGTTTACCCCTCTAGACCAGACACTCGAGAGTGTTCTGGAATACATGCTCGCAATAGATATGATCTGTTTACCTAAAGCAGCTGATCCCCTAGCAATCATGGGCAGATTCAGAGAGCAGTTCTGCAAATTTCATCGGCCAGTAGGGCATGACACTGAGCATTGTTTCGTCCTGAAGAACATCATCCAAGATTGCAGTGACAAGAATCTTCTTGTTGAAAATGAGGAAGATACCAGTTGACCATCCTGAGCAAGTTTTCCAAGAAACTGACAATGCTAAGGCTATGTCATCTCTAATCATTTTGCTTTTGGTCATTTTGAAGGACAATACAGTCCCAGTTTTCTTGCTAATTTGTTATTTCTCTTCTCTAATGTATCAATAAAATTATCATTTTTTCTCACAACCTTGATGCCACCTTTTGTTCTCCTTCTCTGCAAAATGCCCTTTCATGACGAATGACCTTCTTCAGAGTCCCTCATGAATCGATCAAAAGTAAGTTGCTTTGTTATCTTCGGAGAGCATTCTTCGAACGTCAATTATCTTTCTTTTATCCAAAATTTGTTTCCCCTATTGCATTGGGGCATTTTTTTTTAAAATTTGTTTTACTTCAAAATGTTCTGTATGCAGGCAGGATCAAATAAATCTCTCATTTTGCATGCATGTGCACCCATTTACATCATTTTACACACATTTGCATTCATTTGCATTTGCATGCATTCATTCACATTCATTTGCATCCATATGCATCAAATTCATTTTCCCTTCAGGTTAAGGGATAAACCTGAACTACCCATTCAGGATAAGGGATAAAACCCGAGGCCCCGACAGTTGTCCAAGTCATTATGAGGGTGAAGACTAAAAATCTTCCATCAGAATCAATTGGTAATTTTCCAAAACCTAGTGTTTGTGCTGGTAATTTTTTAAAATCCAGTGTTCGTGCTGGTAATTTTCCAAAACCCAGTGTTCGTGCTAGTATTTTTTCAAACTCAGTGTTCGTGCTGGTAATTTTCCAAAACCCAGTGTTTGTGCCAGTAATTTTTCAAAATCCAGTGTTTATGTTGGTAAATTTTCAAAATCCAGTGTTCGTGCTGGTAATTTTTCAAAAACCCAATGTTCGTGCTGGTAATTCTCCAAAACCCAGTGTTTGTACTGGTAATTTTTCAAAACTCAGTATTCGTGTTGGTAAATTTTTAAAATCTAGTATTCGTGATGTTGATTTTTCAAAATCCAGTGTTCGCATTGGTAATTTTTCAAAATCCAGTATCCGTGCTGGTACTTTTTCAAAATCTAGTGCTGGTACTCTTTCAAAATTCGGTACTCGTGCTGGTATTTTTCTAAATCCTGTTTTACTGGTAGAAACTCTTTTGATTTTCTTCCTAGTCAATGTTTTTAAATCCAATTTATATTGGTCTAATTTTCCTTCCTTCAGATCCTAGAATTGATCTAGAAAATTAGAGTTCCGACTCGAATTTTCTTCCAAATCCAATTCAAATGTCTAGAATTGGTCTAGAAAATTAGAGTTTCGACTCGAATTTTCTTCCAAATCCAATTCAAATGTTTAGAATTGGTCTAGAAAATTAGAGTTTCGACTCAAATTTTCTTTCAAATCCAATTTACTGTCTAGGATTGGTCTAGAAAATTAGAGTTACGACTCGAATTTTCTTCCAAATTCAATTCAAATGTCTAGAATTGGTCTAGAAAATTAGAGTTCCGACTCAAATTTTGTTCCAAATCCAATTCAAATGTCTAGAATTGGTCTAAAAAATTAGAGTTCTGACTCAAATTTTTTTCCAAATCCAATTCAAATGTCTAGAATTGGTTTAGAAAAATAGAGTTCCGACTTGAATTTTCTTCCAAATCCATCTCAATGTCTAGAATCGGTTTAGAAAATTAGAGTTCTAACTTGAATGTTCTTCCAAATCCTATTCGCTTAGCTTTCCTTTAGAAGATTGAGTTTCTACTCAAACTTTTCTGCAATTTAGTAATTGGTCTAGAAGATCCAAGTTCCGACTCAAATTTTCTTTCAAAATCCAATTCATTTAGTTTTCCCTTGAAGATTTGAATTCTGATTTGAATCTTCCTGTCAAATCCGGTTTAGCATCAGTTCTTCCAAAACCAATCTTCGAATTGGTCCTTCCAAAACCTAGTTTAGCACTGGTCCTTCCAAACCCAGTTTAGCACTGGTCCTTTAACCAAACCTAGTTTTTACATGTGTCCTATCTAAATTCAGCTTTGCGTTGGTCCTTTTATAAAACCTAACCTCGCATTGGTTATTTTACCAGTTCCTGTATGTATATTGGTCATTCTTTCAAATTCAATCTTTATATTAATTTCAGTTCCCAATTTCAACCTTCGGGTCACTCAATTTTCAATTTTGACTTCGGGTCAATCAATT
Organism: Nuphar pumila; assembly: GCF_984573655.1. Taxonomy (NCBI): domain Eukaryota; kingdom Viridiplantae; phylum Streptophyta; class Magnoliopsida; order Nymphaeales; family Nymphaeaceae; genus Nuphar; species Nuphar pumila. The sequence goes on from NC_143259.1 coordinate 89,267,940, forward strand.
TCCAATTTTGACCTTTGGGTCAATCAATTTCCAAATTCGATCTTCGAGTCAATCAATTTCCAATTTCCAATTTCCAATTTCCAATTTCCAATTTCCAATTTCCAATTTCCAATTTTTAAATTCTAAATTCCAATTTCCAAATTTTCAATTTTCAATTTCCAATTCCAATTTTGACCTTTGGGTCAATCAATTTCCAATTTTGACCTTTGGGTCAATCAATTTCCAAATTCGATTTTTGGGTCAATCAATTTCCAATTTCCAATTTACAATTTCCAATTTCCAATTTCTAATTTCTAATTTCTAATTTCCAATTTCCAATTTTCAATTTCCAATTTCCAATTTCCAATTTCCAATTTCCAATTTCCAATTTCCAATTTCCAATTTCCAATTTCCAATTTCCAATTTCCAATTTCCAATTTTTAAATTCTAAATTCCAATTTCCAAATTTTCAATTTTCAATTTCCAATTCCAATTTTGACCTTCGGGTCAATCAATTTCCAATTTTGACCTTTGGGTCAATCAATTTCCAAATTCGATTTTTGGGTCAATCAATTTCCAATTTCCAATTTACAATTTCCAATTTCTAATTTCTAATTTCTAATTTCCAATTTCCAATTTTCAATTTCCAATTTCCAATTTCCAATTTCCAATTTCCAATTTCCAATTTTGACCTTTTTGGTCACTCAATACCAATTTCAATAATTTTCTCTTGCGAGAGACCCTTTTTATAGGGAGAGTTCGAGGGAGCTTGTTCTTTTTGCTTGTTATCCTTTGTTCACTTAGCTCCTTTTTAAAGAGAGTTTGAAGTGATTCGTGTCTTTGTGAACCGTTTACAAAACAAATTTCCAATTTCACATAAGAAACCCTTAGTTTAGGGAGAACTTCAATGGAAGTTCGCTTTCCTTGTGACCCCAATTCTATACTAGGCCATTTCATCATGAAGGACTCTCTTTTCAAGGAGAGTATGATGGGCTCGCTCCTTCATGACCAATTCACCGACCTCACCATTATCGGCCCCCTTTCCATAAGAGAAGCCTAATGTTAAGAAGTTTTGACGAAAGCTTAATTTCTCTTCGAAAGATCATTTTGCAAACACCTCTTCAGAGAAGAGAGGAGTAATTTTTATTTCTCATTTTGAATCTTCTTCTTTGGGGAAAGGAGAGGAGAATTTTTGTCATGGATGCGTTGAGTCGTGCTTTAAATGCTAGCTTTCACGAAAGATTTCGAGAATATTTTGCCAATTTGTCATTAAATATTTGTTGATTTCAAAATCTTTATTGCACAAAAACTTTACCTCAGAATACCTTCAGTATTACTTCTGAAAGGACAAAGCTTTCGCGAAGAAGGATTCAAAATCTTTCTATTGGCCAACCAAAAAGATGAAGAATAAATCCTCGATATGGCCAACAAAGAAAATTCAATGTTGTTGCAAAGTCATAAGTGATCGATATTGATCACAGTCAATGGCATATTTTTAAATATCATTCTTGAAAAACAAGGCATTCGAAATATCCTGGGTGATACAGAAAAATTCATTCAATTTCTATATATCCTCAATCATTTAAGTTGCAATTAAATATTTGCAAAAGGGATCTCTCAATTGTCGTCAAGTTGAAGACGAATTATACGAGTTAGACCCTCAGGGTCAAAGAAGATTTGGATCATCTCCAAGATGAAGAAGTTTGTGACGGATCCTTCCAGGGTAAGTTCAGATCACCGTCAAGATGAAGACGACTGCGATGAGCCTCCTGACAAACCCTAAAAAATATTTAATTTCTGCTATCATCAAGATATTTTCAACCAATGAGCCAATACCATCAAGATAATCTCTGAGGCAAAGAAGGATCGAAACATCTCTGAGATGAAGGAGTTTGTGACGTACGCTTCCAAAAAAAAAAAGAGAAAAGTCAGGACATCTCCAAAATGAAGGATGATGTAATCCCCAAAAACCCAAGAGAGCTCCAATTCTGCAAAAAAAAAAAGTGCAGAAAGATCATCATGAGAAAAGAATCCCAAGATATTAGACTGCCAAATATGCCAAGAATTCTCTTTAAATTTTGTGAAATTCTATTACCAATATTCTTTCACGAATTGCTTTCACAATATCAAGAATACTCTCTTTTCTGATCATACCAAGGAAATTGATCGCTTCCTCGAAGAAAAACAATGGCAAGCAATTTCAATTCGAATATTGATTCTACAGAGTTAAGCCCAATCGAAGGTAATACTTCAGGTAAAAAAGAGGGAATATTTTTGCACCAATGTGCATCATTTTCAATTATTTTGAATCAACAATCATTTTCAACATTTTGACAATATTTTCTAGTTGTCCTAGCGGGAAGCAAGAGCTTGAGGTTCATCTTTGGCACATCCTGACACCATTTGTTATCTCTTTTAGGACTTGATAACGAGAGTTTTTAAGATTCCTTCCCTTTTTTGGTATAATCTGAGCGTCTGGGCTCTCAGATTCACACACTTCCCTATATCTCCACTGTCCCACTATAGACAGTCTAATTTCGGCTCGAGGTTAAGCCACAAATCATTTTCTCGCAAAAGGTCATCAATTTCAAAAGTTATTTAGTCTCAGCAATGAGGCACCCAAAATCAAACCCCTTTTCAAGCCTTAGGGACCCCAATTTCATCCTTTTGCAAAATCGCTATCGGATTAATTGTGCGAAAGTCCGAAGGTTTCAACATGGGTTCTTCTTTCAAGAATCCCATCATTTTCATTTCCCGGTCAGGTTAAGGGTTAAACCTGAGCCTCATTTTGACAAGGTATTTCATTTTCCGGTCAGGTTAAGGGTTAAACCTGAGCCTCATTTTGATGAGGTATTTCATTTTCCAGTCAGGTTAAGGGTTAAACCTGAGCCTCATTTTGATGAGGTATTTCATTTCCCAGTCAGGTTAAGGGTTAAACCCGAGCCTCGTTTTTACATGAGGTATTTCCCGTCCCATCCAGGTTAAGGGCAAAACCTGAATCTCACTTCTTTGAAGTAAATCTTTCTTCTCCATTCTCCACTTCACATCTATCATTCTCATTAGGGCTAATTTCTTCACATCAGTCAGATCCTTCTAACTGGGGCATTTTTATAGCCCAAATTTGGTGTGTTTTTCTTTGCCACTAAGATCGTCCTTAAGCCGGCTTAGCAGCAAAGAGGGGCATCTATAAACACCCCAAATTTTTCTCATCCATTTTCAAACACACCCCTCGTGCAGTGCCAACCCTGGTAGGTCAGTGTAGGAGTCCAACTCCAAGTTTGTGTTAGAAAATCACCATTTTACCCACTTTTATTAGGAAAGTTACCATTTTACCCCTATGTCATCTCATACCCCTGGTCAATCAGAGTCAACCAAGCTCATTGGTCGGTTCAGAACAACTAGAATATCAGTCATCTCAAGCTCATCTAAGCTCACAATGAACAAACTAGTTCCATTTTTTACCATTCTTGCTAAAATGAGATAATTTCTTCATAAATGAGTGCATTTCTCACTCAAATCCAAGCCAATTGTCTCCGAGTTAGTCATTCACAGTCAGTCCTAGTCCCCCAAGTCTAACTTAAGTTCATCAAGAGTTTAAATGCTCAAGTTTCAGTTCAAAACAATTTTCAAGTGTCTAGGAGCCCATTTTAAACCATTCCAGCTCTTTCAGCTGAAATTGAGATGAATTCAGTCAGTTAAGCTAGTGTTTGAGATTCAATTTTAGTTTATCTCAGTATTACTGATCTTTATTTCAGCTTAAACTCAGCTCTGGTCGATAATTCACTTCACTCCAGTGACCATTTCTCTAAAAATGACAGCTTTTCTTGACAATTCAGTTAGAGAGTTCAGTTGAGTCAGTGTGTTGTCAGTTCACTTGAGTTCTGAAACCCTAAAACCCAGCTCAATCCAGTTCATTTTAGTTCAAATCAGTTTAAACCCCAATTTTCAATGTCACTCTAGCCCGGTAGAGCCCGAAAACCATTTCTTGAACCATTTTACAAATTTTATCAAAATTATCACTTTTTAAACTGATACAATTGTCAATCAAGGCTTAATATCCAAAATTTTTCATTCAGGGTTTGCATTTTGCATAACATTTTGTGTCATTTCTCATCATTTCATATCATTTCTCAACATTTCATAATATTTCATCACATTTCATTTCATTTTCGAAGTTCAAAACTCCAGTTTTATAAATTCCAATCCAGAATGAGTTTTAAAAGTTTTCAGAAATCAATTTCAAACCCTAGGTTTTCAAAATTGACAATTTTACCCCCAGGAATCTAAATTTGGAAATATTTTCTCAAGAAAAATAATTTGGATTTCTTTCAAACTCAAATTTTCAAATTCTAAACTGCATTTGCTTCGCAACGGGGTATGAAACTTCAAATTCTGAGCTTGTTTCAAAAACTGTCAAAAATAGCTTGTTTCATCCATAAATTTTCTAAAAACACTATTCTACCCCTATAATCCTCAAAATGAATTTCAAAAGTGAGCCCACTCTGAGATGGCTCCTTCATTCACATCTACCATTTCATTTTAAAATAAAAAACAATTCTTTTTCCTTGTAATCATTTTTTTTAATTTTATTTTTTATTTTTATTTTTATTTTTATTTTATTCATCCTGTGGGACCCACAAGGGGGTCAACCCCCCCCCCTTTCTCCTTCTTTCCTTTTCTATCTCCCTTTTTTTTCCTTCTCCTTCTTTCTTTTCTTTCCTTTCTTCTTTTCCTTATTTTCTTCTTCTGTTCTTTCTTTTTCTTTCTTTCTTCTTTCCTTCCCTCTCCCCCTTGGTCAAGCAAGCCCCCCTCCTCTTCTATTCTCTCTTTCTTCTTTCCCTCCTCTTCTTTCTTTCCTTTTTCCCTTCCTCCCATTCTTTCCTTCTTTCTTCCTTTTCTTTCCTTCTTCTTTTCCCTCCTTTCTTTCTTTCCCTTTTATTAGTTCCAGCCACCTTATTACCCATCCCCTTTTTAAATCCCCCCCCAAAAAAACTCACGCCCAGCTCTCCTCCTTTCAGCCCCTTTAGCTCTCCCCTCTCTTCCTTCCAAATCTCTATCTCTCTCTTTACCCTTTGTCTCCCATTGATTCTCCTTTCCCCTCCTCTAATTCTCTCTCTCTCAGCCCTTCATTACAACCACCTTCAACCTTCACTAAGTGCCTCCAGCCTGCCTTGGTGAGAGCTACCACAACAACATCTTCAGGTGACGCCACAACCACATCCAGTTGCAGCCTCCTTCAGCAGCATAGTAGCTCCTCTCCTCCAATGTTGAAGCAGCTACCACATCAAGCAGGTTCAGACTCTCCAGCATTCCATCAGCTCCAGCCATGTGACCTCCACTTCTTTCAACCATTGCAGCATCATTCATTGCTGACCTTCCCTTCCAGCCATCGGCCCAACACCTCCTCCAGTTGCAGCTTTACCTTTAACTTTTTTAACTTCCAACCACTGCAACATGACTCAAGCAAGGCCTTTATTCCCAAGGTAAAGCCTTTCCCATGTTTGTTTTTATGAGATTCAATCTGAATTCAGTCTAAAAAACTGGATTCACTTGATTAAATGTTCCATTGATAGTCGTGTAAAGTTATAGGGTTGGGTTTGGCTACATGAGTGAAGGGATCCATCTGATCCATGGATCAGATCCCTATCACCATAGCCAAAATTAAGTCTAGATTATACCCCCTTGATTATTTTGATTTTATCATTAAATTCATGTAAATTTCGTATTATAGGCCTTATATTTAGATTATTTTAATTCTTTATAGGTATTTTGATTAGTTTCTTTAATGTTTGCTTATTAGTTTATAGGCTTTGATTTTAAGCGTCAGTCCAGCCTTCGTTTCATGTTTAATTGTTTGTCTATAAAATTTGAATTTTTTATGATAGATGTATGGGTTTAATATTCATTTCTCTGCAAAAATCTGGACTGATTTGGGTTTTCCAACCCTCTCTAATAAATCAAATCCCAAACTGGGATTTTACCCTTCTGGAAATTCCAGGTTTTGTTTTAGTAGACAAGAACACCCAAAATCTCCCCCATGGAAAATCCAAATTTTCTCTAAAAAAATATAGTGGATCCCTGTTAGAATCTATTGTTTTTCAGTATTTTCCCAGATTTTTCCAATGAGATTTGGTCTCTGCTAAAAATCGAATTTTTTCGAAACATGTGAAAATCTTGATTTTTTCTTGTCAAGGTCTAGACTGACCCTAATCCGCTGTGATGCTTCAATCTGTAGGTTGGATGTGAAAAATTTCAACAATGAAGTTATTCCTCACTATTCCCTTTGTCATTTCCCAAAATGTGAGAATTTTAGAAGCATTCTAAGTATTTTTCCCGGAATTAAATTCCCTGTCTGTCAAATTCCAGTGTCCGAGAATTACAAAGATCTAGATCTCTGATAATCCTCCGCTCTTTTTGAAATCATTTATCTAATCTCAAAACAGTCAAAAGGGGATTTTTTTCTCTGTTTGTCAGGGAAATTTGCAGAATTTATTTCAGAAAACCTTGGTTTCAAGGCCATAGTCTTGTTATCAAGGGCATTATGGTCATTTTGATTTCAATTTTGAAATTCCAATCTTTAATTTTCTACATTTTCATGCATATTATCATATTGCATCATATTATGTTTGATTTTATTTTATTTGATTTTCAAATTTCTAAATTTTATAAAAATTCTTTTAGAAAACCCCTGATTTCAAGGTGATAAGGGGTATTCTGGTCATTTTTACTCAAATTTCGAATTTCCAAGTTTATTTTTGAATTTTACAACTTATTCTCATGTTTATATCAAAGGGGGTATGAATTTGGGTTTATATTTGGATAATGTCCGACCATTTCCAATATTTTTGGATAAATCCAAATAAACCTACATTTATGTGCTAACATGTTTTCTAGTTTTGCAGGAACTTTCAAGAAGAAGATCTGGTTATTTTATTTCTTTTCTTTTGTTCAATTTAATGTAAAAAGCAATATAATATTTGGAATAAGAGTTACTTTTCAGCTTAGAATAGGACTGCATTGCATATAGTTTAATTTCTGCAAATTTCAATATCTGGTATATGATGCATATGCACATTTTCCAAAATCAGTATGGTTGACACGAATGGCACATGCACAAGCTCTTAGGGAGTTCATAAACTCGGTGGAATTCATATTTATGGCCATAGTCAGAATATGAATGAAACCCAGATTTGTAATCTTCGTATTGGCCACATTCAACCTACACTCTTAGGCTAACTTTAAAAATGCACTGCATTTCTTAAAATTTCAAAAGGATTTTCCCAATTCCTCAATAAATTCTCTTTCAAATTCATTCATTCATTCAATTTGCATCATTTTCAAACTCTTTTCCCAATTCCATTTTAGAGAAATCGATTTTCCCAAAAATTTCCAAGTCTTTCTCAGGATTTGATTTTCTCAAAACTCTGAATTTTCAAATGAGATTCCAATAATTTTCCAAGTCCAAATCAAGATTTTTTTGAGAACCTAAGTTTTGATGACACATAGTATGATATACTGTCATATAAAATTTTATATGATATGATGATATGCCTTCATGAATAATGTTATATTATGACTGGATATGATTTTTCATGTATTTAACGAGTATTTGATGCAAGGATATTTCACCCAAAAAGGATGGAGACCTCCTGATCAAGTACAACCTTTGGTGCAATCATTCTCTCTGAAGAAAAAGTTTGATGGGCCATTCATTCTTAAAGATCATCTAAAGAGATCGACTACTTCAAGATGAAGATTTTTTTCTTCTTTAGAGTCATATGTAACAGAACCTTCAGAAGCATGCATATTGCATATTACATGCTTTATCATACAAGCCACTCATTCACAAAAGCTATGTTTCATAAAAGCATACGATATTTCAAAAAGCACCTTTTTGAAAACTAATCATTGTACCTTCTTACAAACTTTTATGAAAAAGGTATTTTGACAAGATATAATAGCTCATCATTTCAAAAACATTAATTGTACCATCTAACATGCATTTATGAATAAGACAACTTGAAAAGAAATAAAAAGTAATGATTTCAAGTATGTAAGGAAAAGACAAACATAAAAAATCGTCTAGTTGAACTAACAAAGAAAACTAATATTACTATAATATGTTTAGAAAAGACTTTAGTTACTTTATACAACTCAAGAATGTCGACTTACTTAAAGTCATCATTCTCTCTGTAAAACATTAAATACCACCTCAAAAGCATTTTAGAAATGACTATTTAAAACCCCACTCAAGAATGTCGACTTGCTTAAGTCTTCATTCTTTCTGTAGACATTAAAAAAAAAACACATCATAAAGTATTTTGAGATGTGGTCATTTACAAATAAAGAACTCAAAGCATTTATTGTACTTACATACATTTAAGTCAAGAAGTGACGATTTCTAATAAAAATACTAATGTACTACAAATCATTAATTTGAATAACGACAAAACTGCATGATGATTTACAAACCAACGTTCAATGTACTACAAATCATTTAATAGACCTTTTACAAAATATATCACACCTAAAATACTACAACGAATAGTCTACTCCAAAGTATTACACTTATGGAAAGAAGACCTTTTCGAAAAAGCAATATAGTACACAAAGGTGTTTTTGAAATGACTTGACATCTCAAAAGGACAATCATTCCAAAAAGCAACGACTATTTTTCTAAAGCTATATATACACTAACAAAATAATATTTCACAAGGACATGTGAGCATACAACGAGAAAATTTTCTATTCGATATTTTTGAAAGAGAGCCTAGAAAAAGAAAGAGAAAAAGTCAAGAATAGCTCTTTGACAAAGAGTATTATCTGAGTGAAAAGAACAAAACATTATGAGAATCCTTCATTCGTGCATTCATGTCAATCTGAAGGTTCTATAGGAAGTATTGTAACTTTCTGTTATTCACTGTATTCCTTCTTTGTTGAAAGAAGTAGACCTCTGTGAAAGATGGTGTGCCTCTTTTCTGTTGAGAGAAGAAGACCTCTGAGGAAGAAGGTGTTGTACTATTTATCCGGTAACTCGGATGTTATAGTGAAAGGCTCAAGTGTTTTGCTTGGGGACTGGATATAGGTCAGTGACTTGACCGAACCAGTATAAATCATGTGTTTTATTTATTGTGCCTTATTGCATTTAATTTTTAAATTATCGATCTATTTCATATTTCACTATTCACCCCCCCTTTAGTGGAATTTCATTTGATATCAGAGCAGGTTTGCTGCTTTCGACATAACAAGTCTTCCAGCACTTATGGCATCAACCTCTTATGCTCGTGATATTGAAGGTCAACACGCATCTCGTCCTCCTTTCTTCAACGGCTCCAACTATGGATTCTGGAAATGCAGAATGGATATATTTTAAAGTCCATAGATTTTGCAGTATGGAAGATTGTTGAACATCCATACTCATCTCCATCCTCAGACTATAGCTTATGGTCTGATGAAGAAAAGAAGATTGCAAATCTAAATGCAAAGGCCATGAATGCCTTGTATTGTGCCATAGATCAAAATGAATTCAACAAAATATCTATTTGTGAATCTGCTCATGATATTTGGAATTCTCTGGAGGTTATTCATGAAGGAACCAACAAAGTGAAATAAGTCAAAATCTCATCTCTAGTTCGAAAATATGAGTTGTTCAAAATGAACAAAGATGAACCCATCACAAAGATGTTTACAAGATTCACTAACATCACCAACGACCTGAAATCCCTGGGAGAAACCTATTCCCAGACAGATAAGGTGAAGAAAATCTTGAGATCTCTCATAACTGATTGGGAGAAAAAGACAATAGCAATTGAAGAAGCTCAAGATTTATCCAAGCTTACCCTAAATGACTTAATAGGCAATCTTATGGCCTATGAAGTCCATATGAAGGAAAGAAGGGAAGAGGAACAACCTACAAAGAAAACTCTAGCCTTCCCAGCCCTTTCGGAGAATAAGAACTCAAAAAAAGAATCTGAAATTGCGCTACTCACTAGAAAATTCCAGCGCTTCATGAGAAAGAACCGGCTTCCAAATAAACACAAGGAAAGAAAAGACTCTAAGGAAGATTTCATGTGCTATCAATGTAATAAGCCAGGTCACATGAGACGTGATTGTCCTCTTTTAAAAAGAAAATCCAAAATCGAGGAACCAAAGAAAAGGTTCTTCAAGAAGAAGGCTCTGCATGCTCAATGGGATGATTCAGAACCATCCACAAGTGAAGAGTCAAGTGAAGATGAAGTTGAAACCGCCAATATGTGCTTCATGACAGAAAGCTCTGTAAGTGAATCCCTTGATTTTTCTTTCGAAGAACTTCAAAATGCTTTTCAAGAACTTTTTGAAGAATCAAGAAAAATGATTCTAAAAAATAAAAGTATTAAATTTGAAAATTTAGAGCTTTTCAGAAAAATGAAAAACTCAGTATTGAAAATTCTTAGTTGAAAAAGAAAAATTGTATGATTACTTCTGAAATCTCTTCTACTAGCTCCAAGACTATAAATCTTCAAGTAGAAATTTCAGAATTAAAAAATAAAACTGAAAAACCTTATGAAAACGGTTTTCAAGTTTACCAAAGGGAAAGAGAATCTGGATAAACTCCTATCCTCTCAAAATTTCTCTTTTTACAAGAATGGTATTGGTTATTCTCACATGAATAAACCTTCTTGTATAAATAAAAAGATTGTTTTCATCAAAGGTTCTGTTGAACCTAAGAAGGAGCATTACAGCTTTCATACTTTGTACTCCTCTAAAGTTATAGACAAACCCAAATCAAAATGGATATGGGTTCCTAAGTCTAACAAAAAAGGACCCGATTGGGTACCACAAAGAATTTTTACTTAATGTTTTGCAGGCTCCAAAAAGGAAGAACAGATGGATACTAGACAGTGGATGTTCAAAACATATGACAGGACATCCAGATCTTTTTGTTGTTCTTCATCATAAAGAATGATGAACTGTCATCTTTGGAGATAACAATAAAGGTTTGATAATTGGTATTGGTAATATTGGTAATATCGATAAACCGCTTATCAAAGATGTTCTCCTTGTTAAAGGCTTAAAACATAACCTCTTAAGTATAAGTCAAATGTGTGACACAAGTTAAAATGTTAGCTTTAAACATGATGCATGCCTTATAGCAGACACCAACAAAAATATCATTTTAAAAGGTATAAGAAGAAATAATATATATGAATTATACCTAGAAAACTTTTCTGAACATTGCCTTATAGCTAATAATGACACTCAAAATTTATGGCACATGAGAATGGGTCATGTCAACTCAAAATACATGTCTAAATTAGCTAAAAACAATTTAGTACGTGGGTTACCTAAAATGACATTTAAAAAAGACTATTTTTGTGATGCATGTCAATTAGGAAAATTGTCAAAATCATCTTTCAAGTCAAATAATATTGTTTCAAGTAAAAGACCTTTAGAGCTTCTCCATCTGGATCTTTTTGGTCCTTCTAGAGTAGCTAGTCTTAATCATAATAAATATGTTTTTGTCATTGTAGATGATTACTCAAGATTTACTTGGGTAATATTTTTGAAAAATAAAAGTGATACATTTTGTGAATTTGAAATTTTATGTAAAAAGTTACAAAATGAAAAATCTTGTTTTATTATAAAAATTCGTAGTGACCATGAAGGAGAATTTGACAATGATCTTTTTGTAATTTTTTGTAACTTGCATGGTATTTCTCATAACTTTGCCTTTCCTAGAGTTGCACCTCAAAATGGTGTAGTAGAAAGAAAGAATAGGACCCTTCAGGAATCTACTAGAACTATGCTCCAACATAATAACCTTGCTAAATATTTTTGGGCAGAAGCTGTTAATACTGCATGCTATATATCAAATAGAGTGCTTGTTAGTCCCTTATTAAATAAAACACCTTATGAATTATTCTATGACAACTCCAAGGATAGACTACTTAAAGTCTTTGGGTGTAAATGCTTTATCCTTAACACAAAAGATAGCCTTGATAAATTTGATGCTAAATCTGTTGAAGGCATATTCTTAGGATATTCAAGTCATAGTAAAGCATACAAAGTATTTAATAAGAGTTCAAATACTATTGAAGAATCTATGCATGTCAGTTTTTGTGAATCTATTGATCAATCTGTTCATAAGCAGACTAATGATGATGATGTTGAAAGTACATATTTATTCTTAGATAACACAGCTAAACCCAATGAAGATGATCTTCAAAGAACATTTGCCGAAATCAGAGATCATCCTCAAAAGCAGATTTTGGGAGACCTGACCAAGGGGGTTCAAACTAGAGCTCAGCTAGAACGGATTGCAAACATGGCATTCATTTCTCAACTTGAACCAAAGAAGATTGATGAAGCCATAATCGATGAGTTATGGATGCTGGCCATGACTGAAGAACTGAATCAATTCCAAAGAAATAATGTTTGGGATCTTGTACCAAGACCAAAAGATCATCAGATCATTGGGACAAGATGGATCTTCAGAAACAAGCTAGATGAAGCAGGTAATGTTATAAGAAACAAGGCAAGACTAGTAGCTCAAAGATACAAGCAGGAGGAAGGTATTGATTTTGATGAAACATTTGCTCCTGTTACTAGACTTGAATCTATTAGAATGTTTTTAGCATATGCAAGCTATATGAATTTCAAACTATATCAAATGGATGTTAAAAGTGCATTTCTAAATGGTTTTATAAATGAAGAAGTATATGTAAAACAACCTCCAAGCTTTGAAAATGAACAATTTCCAGATCATGTTTTCACACTAAAACGTGCCTTATATGGATTAAAACAAGCACCTCGTGCTTGGTATGACAGACTTAAAACTTTTTTATTAAAAACTGGTTTTTCTATAGGCAAAGCACATTCTACTCTATTTGTAAAAATAGTGAATAATCATACCTTAATCGTTCAAATTTATGTGGACGATATCATCTTTGGATCTACTAACAACACTCTTTGTGAAGATTTTTCTAAGTCCATGCAGAAAGAATTTGAAATGAGTATGATGAGAGAACTCACCTACTTTCTTGGACTGCATATTAAGCAAACAAAGGATGGAGTCTTGATCAACCAATCTAAATATGCTCATGAACTTCTGAAGAGGTTCAACATGAACTCAACTGCTTCAAAAACTACTCCTATGAGCACAACTATTGTATTGGATAGAGATGAAAATGGTAAGACTATGGATACAAAGTTATACAGAGGTATGATAGGATCAATACTTTATTTAACTGCTAGCTGTCTAGATATCATGTTCAGTGTTTGCTTGTGTGCTAGATTTCAGTCAAATCCAAAAGAATCACATCTTAAAGCTGTAAAAAGAATAATGAGATATCTAAAAGACACAGTTGATTTTGGGTTATTTTATTCAAAATCATCTACATTTGATTCAATCTCATACAGTGATGCTGACTTTGCTGGAAGTAAATTTGACAGAAAAAGCACAAGTGGAACATGTCATATGCTAGGACACTCACTAGTTCATGGTTCAGTAAGAAACAAAACTGTGTATCATTATCAACTACTGAAGCTGAATACATAGCTGCTAGCCTAGCATGTACACAGGTCATCTGGATGAAACATACTTTAAAAGACTTTGGTTTAAAATTCGAAAATACAACTATTTTATGTGATAACACAAGTGTTATAAATTTATCTAAAAATCCTATTTTACACTCTCAAACTAAACACATTCAAATTAGATACCACTTTCTAAGAGAACAAGTCCTAAACAATATAATCAAACTGGAATTTATAACCACTAATAAACAACTAACAGACATTTTTACTAAACCTTTAAAAAATGAAGACTTTATAAGAATTAGAAGAGAATTAGGAATACGTAAATTAAGTGATTTATAAAATATAGAAAAATTAGTCCACTCGAATTCACAATATTAAAATATAATCCTTACTTAACAAAATTCATCTTAACAAAAGATTAACAAGAATAGTAAAAATACTTTATGTGAAATCTTGTCTTCTTTTACAAATTATTTTTTTATCATAATCGAGTGTTTGTATTTCTTTTTTTTTTTTATTCATCACTTATACCACCTTTCTCAAAGAAGTCTTCTCTAAGAGTCTCGTACATCACAAGTTGCCTTGAAATCAAAGACTTTATGTCAAAGTACAATCTTCTTTTTGTCCTATCATCTTTCACACTTTTCTATAAAAAATTATTTCCATAAAAAAGACTCCTTCTCGACAACTTGTCTTTCATTTTTTTTAACTATTATATGTTCTTTTCATTAGTACCATTAGTACCATCCTTTTCTCTCTCTCTCTCATACGAATTGAGCCTCCATCCGTGACTTTGACTCCTTTACATGTTTTAATTAATCTTTTTCAAAAACTATGAACTCCCTCCAATCGAGTTTCTCTAAAAACCATGTCCTTTAAACAAACATTTATTCATGTCAATCATGACATTGATTTATGTCATTCATCTCATATCAAGCATCAATTGTTTTTTGTCCTTTTTTGTCCACTCTTATCTCACTCTAAATTCATATATGGCATCACCCTTTCTTTATGTCTACTCTTACTCCTTCCACGCATATCCATAAAAATACTTCTTATATAAGAAATCATTACTCCTCACTCATGTATTTTTTGTCTTCTTCTAAATTCATCTTTCACGAATTTAGAATACATTCTCATAAAGTAAAAAGATTATTTAAAGTTGTTTGTTTTATTAGGCCATTGTTCATCTCACATGAAATGGCTCTATGACACTCTTACAACTTCCTTTCACGGATCACTTTTACTCCTCACATCTCATCACATCTTCACATAAAAATCTTTAAAAACCATGGATTATAATTCACATCGTAAAACACACCTCTTTGACTCTTTTTTCTATTCTTTATCACACTTCACAATTCGATGGATTCTCCTGTATCAAAAATCTCCTTATATAGAATTATTTTTTAACTATGTTCTTGTCATATACTCTCATCAACACTATCCTCGAAAGAATGATTTGATCTATCATTCACAAGAGCCCTTAAGTTACAACTCACACATTCTCCTTTCAACTAAAATCTAAAATTCAAGTGTCACTCACTTCTTATCATAATAATTTTCTTCTCTCTATTTAATGAATTGATTCATCCCTCACTGATTCACTCGAAAATCCCTATCATTCTTCAAGCCTTTACTCTCTCCAAGTACTCACCTTTTTTTCTCAAAGTTTACATTATCTCAAGACCTTTGAAAATGGCATCCTCTTCACGATCATCCGATATCAACATGATTGAAGCATCGGATTTGAGATATCCAGATCTCATTCACCTTTTTCATTCCATTAACTCCATGCTAATTCAAACCGGTAAGTTAGTACACCTTGAAGCTCTTCTATCATTCGACCTACAAACTTCCCTTTCAGATTTTATTCATGTTCTAGCATCACCCCACTCTATGACCATTTATCCACATCTTATCAAAATTTTCTACACAAATCTTTCAGTCGACCATGTCCAGTCCACTATCAATTCCATGGTTCATAGAAAAATCATCTCTTTCAACATTTCTCAGTTAGGTCGCATTCTCAATATCTCTTCTTATGGCATTGACCTCCCCAACATAGTTCCAATAGATCAGACTGTGTTTAAGAAGATCCTCCTCTCCACACGTTCAACTCATTTCCCGTGGCATACAAGCAACTTGAAACCCCATGCTCTGTTATTGTCACAGATCCTCTCATCCAACGTAGTCCCTAAATCACCATCCAAGGGATTCATTGCTAATGAAATCTCTCTTCTTCTCTATACAATTTTTGTTGCCTTTCCCATAAACTGGTCCAGTGTCATCTTTAACAACATGATTAACTTTCGTTCTTTTCGCTCTCTTCCTTTCGGGTACTTCATCTCCCTTATTTTTCAATACTTCCAAATACCTCTTCAAACTGATGTCGTCTACTACTCCATTCGTACTTTTGATGACACCTCCCTCCCTGAGGAAGAGTCCCCTTAACTCAACTCTGACGATGAAGGCCATGACGAAGCAACTCCAGCAGCAACTTCTGAACTAGACATCTTCTCAGCAATTGTCGATATCCAGAACACCCAGGATCTTCTTCTGAAGAGTCAAGCCTCTCTGCATCAAGCCTTCGAGTCCTTGAAAATCGGCCAAGATGCATTGCTTCGGAAGTTTTACCCCTATCCCCTCCTTTTTGTCCATGAGAAAGGGGGAGAAAAACCTGTCTCCAATATTGGAGAAAAATACTCTGACACTTTCTATTTTTATGCATCTTTATGATATTATTATTACTATGCATAATGACTTTTTGACAGGGGGAGCATATTTTGTCATCATAAAAAAGGGGAAGAATGTTGAGAACCTAAGTTTTGATGACACATAATATGATATACTGTCATATAAAATTTTATATGATATGATGATATGCCTTCATGAATAATGTTATATTATGACTGGATATGATTTTTCATGTATTTAACGAGTATTTGATGCAAGGATATTTCACCCAAAAAGGATGGAGACCTCCTGATCAAGTACAACCTTTGGTGCAATCATTCTCTCTGAAGAAAAAGTTTGATGGGCCATTCATTCTTAAAGATCATCTAAAGAGATCGACTACTTCAAGATGAAGATTTTTTTCTTCTTTAGAGTCATATGTAACAGAACCTTCAGAAGCATGCATATTGCATATTACATGCTTTATCATACAAGCCACTCATTCACAAAAGCTATGTTTCATAAAAGCATACGATATTTCAAAAAGCACCTTTTTGAAAACTAATCATTGTACCTTCTTACAAACTTTTATGAAAAAGGTATTTTGACAAGATATAATAGCTCATCATTTCAAAAACATTAATTGTACCATCTAACATGCATTTATGAATAAGACAACTTGAAAAGAAATAAAAAGTAATGATTTCAAGTATGTAAGGAAAAGACAAACATAAAAAATCGTCTAGTTGAACTAACAAAGAAAACTAATATTACTATAATATGTTTAGAAAAGACTTTAGTTACTTTTTACAACTCAAGAATGTCGACTTACTTAAAGTCATCATTCTCTCTGTAAAACATTAAATACCACCTCAAAAGCATTTTAGAAATGACTATTTAAAACCCCACTCAAGAATGTCGACTTGCTTAAGTCTTCATTCTTTCTGTAGACATTAAAAAAAAAACACATCATAAAGTATTTTGAGATGTGGTCATTTACAAATAAAGAACTCAAAGCATTTATTGTACTTACATACATTTAAGTCAAGAAGTGACGATTTCTAATAAAAATACTAATGTACTACAAATCATTAATTTGAATAACGACAAAACTGCATGATGATTTACAAACCAACGTTCAATGTACTACAAATCATTTAATAGACCTTTTACAAAATATATCACACCTAAAATACTACAACGAATAGTGTACTCCAAAGTATTACACTTATGGAAAGAAGACCTTTTTCGAAAAAGCAATATAGTACACAAAGGTGTTTTTGAAATGACTTGACATCTCAAAAGGACAATCATTCCAAAAAGCAACGACTATTTTTCTAAAGCTATATATACACTAACAAAATAATATTTCACAAGGACATGTGAGCATACAACGAGAAAAATTTCTATTCGATATTTTTGAAAGAGAGCCTAGAAAAAGAAAGAGAAAAAGTCAAAAATAGCTCTTTGACAAAGAGTATTATCTGAGTGAAAAGAACAGAACATTCTGAGAATCCTTCATTCGTGCATTCATGTCAATCTGAAGGATCTATAGGAAGTATTGTAACTTTCTGTTATTCACTGTATTCCTTCTTTGTTGAAAGAAGTAGACCTCTGTGAAAGAGGGTGTGCCTCTTTTCTGTTGAGCGAAGAAGACCTCTGAGGAAGAAGGTGTTGTACTATTTATCCGGTAACTCGGATGTTATAGTGAAAGGCTCAAGTGTTTTGCTTGGGGACTGGATGTAGGTCAGTGACTTGACCAAACCAGTATAAATCCTGTGTTTTATTTGTTGTGCCTTATTGCATTTAATTTTTATATTATCGATCTATTTCATATTTCACTATTCACCCCCCTCTAGTGGAATTTCATTTGATATCAGAGCAGGTTTGTTGCTTTCGACATAACAAGTCTTCCAGCACTTATGGCATCAACCTCTTATGCTCGTGATATTGAAGGTCAACACGCATCCCGTCCTCCTTTCTTCAACGGCTCCAACTATGGATTCTGAAAATGCAGAATGGATATATTTTAAAGTCCATAGATTTTGCAGTATGGAAGATTGTTGAACATCCATACTCATCTCCATCCTCAGACTATAGCTTATGGTCTGATGAAGAAAAGAAGATGGCAAATCTAAATGCAAAGACCATGAATGCCTTGTATTGTGCCATAGATCAAAATGAATTCAACAGAATATCTATTTGTGAATCTGCTCATGATATTTGGCATTCTCTGGAGGTTATTCATGAAGGAACCAACAAAGCGAAAGAAGTCAAAATCTCATCTCTAGTTCGAAAATATGAGTTGTTCAAAATGAACAAAGATGAACCCATCACAAAGATGTTTACAAGATTCACTAACATCACCAACGACCTGAAATCCCTGGGAGAAACCTATTCCCAGACAGATAAGGTGAAGAAAATCTTGAGATCTCTCATAACTGATTGGGAGAAAAAGACAATAGCAATTGAAGAAGCTCAAGATTTATCCAAGCTTACCCTAAATGACTTAATAGGCAATCTTATGGCCTATGAAGTCCATATGAAGGAAAGAAGGGAAGAGGAACAACCTACAAAGAAAACTCTAGCCTTCCCAGCCCTTTCGGAGAATGAGGACTCAAAAAAAGAATCTGAAATTGCGCTACTCACTAGAAAATTCCAGCGCTTCATGAGAAAGAACCGGCTTCCAAATAAGCACAAGGAAAGAAAAGACTCTAAGGAAGATTCCATGTGCTATCAATGTAATAAGCCAGGTCACATGAGACGTGACTGTTCTCTTTTAAAAAGAAAATCCAAAATCGAGGAACCAAAGAAAAGGTTCTTCAAGAAGAAGGCTCTGCATGCTCAATGGGATGATTCAGAACCATCCACAAGTGAAGAGTCAAGTGAAGATGAAGTTGAAACCGCCAATATGTGCTTCATGGCAGAAAGCTTTGTAAGTGGATCCCTTGATTTTTCTTTCGAAGAACTTCAAAATGATTTTCAAGAACTTTTTGAAGAATCAAGAAAAACGATTCTCAAAAATAAAAGTTTGAAATTTGAAAATTTAGAGCTTTCTCAGAAAAATGAAAAACTCAGTATTGAAAATTCTTAGTTGAAAAAGAAAAATTGTATGATTTTCTCAAAGATCCGATTTTCCTGAGAATCCATTTTCATTTCAAAAATAATTTTCCAATGAACTTCCTGATTTTCTCAGAATTCTCAAATCCATTTCCTCAGAAAAGCAATTCAAATCTCAAAATCAATTTTCTCAAAGTTCAAGTTTTCCTGAGAATTCATTTTCTAATGCAAATTTCTGATTTTCAATGAAATTCAAAGACTTTCCCAGTAATTCCCTTTTCAAACACTTTTCTAGTTATTTTCCTAGTACATTTCAATTTTTCAAGCAAACATCATATTTCTCAAACTTGCATTTTTTTCAAAATTCCATAGCACATGCCTGATTCTTTGTGCATTCTAGGAAAATAGAACATGATTTAGGTATTTGAGTCAAGCTATATAGCACACAATTGATCCTTGGTTCGATTACCCCCTGGTAAAGGCGCCAGGAATGGTCGAACCTTATACCGACAGGCGGATCCCATTCCACGGAATTTTGCCACAAATTTTCAAAACAGAGGCGAGTAATTTTTAAAACCATTTTCAAAACTTTGGTCGAGTTTGACTCGCAGAATCGTTTTCTCTCTCTTACAGAAGGAGGGGGGGAAATTTTTGTGATGATAACACCTAGGTATGGCAGCTTCTTAAGATTTCAGAACCTTGATGAATTCCTTGAACCATTTTTTGTTCTCCTCATTGATGAAGACAGTGGCTGTTCCTTCGACACTCAATTTGGAAGCTCTATCAATCTGATGCACGTATTCCTGTATTGAGTTGGGCATGTCGAAGATTATCACTTGTCTTACTTTTAGCATATCAATCCGGTGTCCTAACACCCCTGTGATGACAAGTATAGAAACCTCCCCCATCAGAAACAATTTTAGGCTTTCTCTTCTCTCATTCATTGTCTTGTCCCCATGTACTGCCAAAACTCTCATCATAGTCATGACAGTAACGACTTCACACAGAAGATCAACCCCCATTTTGAAGCCCACAAAGACAATCAGTGGATTGAAATGCTGCTTATTATGCTTAGATCCCACCCAAATGACAATTTATTGAACTGCTTCAGTAGGCTTGCCAGGTTCCCTAGCAGAGATGAGGAGCAAATCTTTAGGCATCGACCCTAGCATCTTATCAATATCTTGGGGAATTATAGTAGAAAACATCATCATATAAGGTTTAGTGCATAAATTATCTGCATCACCTGATCACAGAACCCTCGCTGAAGCATGCAATCCACCTTATCCAAAACCAACATCTTGCTTGGTTAGAAGAACGACCAGGCGATCGGGAGTAGCAATAATCAATTCCACACCTTGCTGGATCCTATATATTTGTTCAGCCATGGGATAATACCCATAACATGGCGTATTTTCGTACTTAGTCATTTTATGAGATTTTTGAAAATTTGGCTAAGTTTGAGAGAAAAATCGTTTGAGGCTCAATTTTTAGACTGATGTTTTTGAGTCTGGGCTTGACCCAGGTTCCATCGACAAGGTCGTAACGAGCTAATCAAGGCGTAAGAAAGAGTTTTATTTTTTACTTTTAAATTCAAGTGAAATTTGAGTTATTTTCAGACAAAATTCAGAATTTGATATTCGTATAATATGTCATTGGATGCGTCTCAGAATTCTGAGTGCAACAACATATTATTTTTCTGAATTTGAGTTTCGGATGACTCAAAAATCACGTTTTTCTGAAAAAGAAGCTGTTTGTTGGTTTGGATCCGAATTTGGATCGGGTTGAATCCAATGCATATAATCTGAATTATTATGGATTTGGATCTTATTTAAGACCTACTTTAATCTGAATTTAATCCAAATCTTGATCCATTTTCATTTTGGGTATGAGTTTGGATTTTAGATTCAGATCCAAATCCAAGCTCAACATTTTTTCTGGCTTTAAATTCAATAAAAAGCTTTATTTTGGGGTTTAATAATGTTAAGAAGACTTTTGGGTTAATTTGGCTATTTTTAAAAGCATTTAGATAATTTTTAATTAATTAATTATATTATATTATATTAATTCTGAATTTCACTTTAGGGTTGAGTAGGACTTCTTAAAGGAGTCTTTCTACTTACCTAAGAAGGTTTAAGAAGTATTAAGAAGAAATTTTAAAAGAATTAGAAAGTGTTGAAGAAAAGTCAACAAGAGGAATCTTTAAAAAATTTGGAAAGCATGAGAAGGGAGTTTCACTTTTTAGAAACTCTCATTCTCCAGCAAAAGGGCTGGAGAAGGGGGGGATGTCATCCTCTCTCCCTCACTTCATATTAAAAAAAAGAAAAAGAAGAAAGAAGGGGAAAGAGAAAGAAAGAGGGAAAGAGGAGAGAGAGAGAGAGAAAGGGAAGGAGTGGAAAGAGAGGAAGAAAAAGGAAGACATTCTTCTCCAACCATCCAACCCCTTTTCACCATTGTTTTTCTCATTTCTTTTGATTCATGCAAAGGTACGGGTTCTTTCTCTTGAAATCAAGTGAGAAATGGAATGTAGATTGAATTCTATGTAGCACCTCCATGGAGATCTATGAAAAAGGAATAAAATCAGGTATATATTTCTCTTTTGTGCTAAACAAAATACATTTCATGGTAAAAAAAAATAGTTATTATATGCTTGGACCATGATATTCACGTCCTCCTATGGAGAATCCTTGCTATGGATAGTAGAGATGCATGTAAACTCAAGTTAAATGACCTTGTATGCATGTAGACAGATAAAAAATTTTGTGCACACTGTTGTTGTTTTGAAACACATTCTATTTTGGCCTATGTTCACAGCACACACGTAGATGCATAAGAGCCTTATGTATGCATAGATATGATTTACCATAAGTGTATGCACATGTATAAATCTGGTCCTGTACAACACACCTGGAACAAACCATATATGAGATACATGGGTCTCTTTGGAACACACACACATATATATATATATATATATATATATCATAATCCATTAGTATGAATTGTACCCATTCATTACCAGTTTTGGTGATGTCTCACATTCCGGTGAGTGAAAAGAATATGCACATATTTACACCCTGTTGTCATGAGAAGTTTATCAATGAAAAATTCAGAGTTAGCATGTTTAATCAGGCATCACCTACCGATTCTTCATGTGATCATGAAACCCATTTTTGTAAGATATATGTAGATGGACTGGTGTGAATTTTGTTTAAGTAAATATACGTGACTGATCCTATTACTTGTAGAAAATCAGGTAAACCTTTCAAAAAAATACTATACTAACAGGATTTTGTGTGTTGGTAGGAGCTGTCAGTGCATTGCTCCTTGTAGTGGGACATTGCAGGTTCAGAACCCAGTGGTACCACTGAATAATAATTGGTGGGGGTTTGGGCAAAACCCAGCTTGCTTTCCAGAAAAAAGGGGATCTCTATAAAGAGTGTCAAGCTGGGGCTAGCTGGCTTGGCAGACACTTGCACAGACCCTGGCAGAGCCTGTGCATTGTTCTATAAGCTGGCTGGCAGTCAGCCGATCCAGGGATTTGAAAACTATTTGAAAGTCTTGTTCAAGTGATTTGCATGTATATACTTGAGACCAGAGGTTACATAGAGATTCATATCTATGCTATGGGATTTTAAATGTACCATGTTACGTATTAAAGTCTTGTTCAAGTGCATACATGACATGAACCTGTTCAGTTATGTGAATAAAATTCCAGATTTGATATGTGTGTCATACTCAGCCCCATGCATGTAAAAGAACATTGTGTTTTTCACTTCTCTGTACTTGTTACGTTATGCTATGTCAACAGAATATTGCAAGGTTGCATCCTATGTGTTTGTATTTGCTAAATTGAAGTATTTGACATGTGCACCATTACTTGAATGTTCACATGTTTGATTAAAGTGGGTGTTGCACGAAAGCATGCATGTGGCATGAACATGTGAATTAGGGTATGCATCTAACATGAATATGCAAATTGAATAAAATCATGCAACTAATATGACGATGTAAATTCTTGCTCATGCATATGTATATCATTGTTTCATGCATACCTCTAACATTTGCATACATGAATAGGCTTCGAGAAATATTCAAAAGTAATGCATAGTGGCATGTTATCTGTGAATTTTGAATATGAATGCATCGATGATCAGATGGATCATCCTGGGCGGTGTGAGCCTCAAGCATGTGATGCTATGTGTTTTTGTGGTTCTATGCTTTACAAGAATCAAACATGATATTATTGTTCTAATTACATTTTCTATTGTTGCCACATGTGGTAAGCCGTGAAGAGTTGCACATGTGGATATGCGAGCTTATGTTATTAATTTTGCATGATGAATTGCAAGTAATGAAAATTGACATTAATAACAAGATAAATAAAAAGAACAATATAACTTACGATCCCTTGATGGTTCTTCTACACAAAGGTAATCTTGGGTTTAGCGGTTTGGGGGACTGTGAGGATACTAAAACTCTGTGTGCGTTGTTGTTGACCCCTGAGCCCAATATTGAGGTTCTTCTCTTTGCCACGATTTTAGAGAGAGTTTGCCACTTTTCTTGGGGGTGGTGTGTAGACATAGTTGTTGTTTTAGTATACCAAGAAAGTGACACTTGTAAATTTGAATGTTCTTGGTGTCTCCGACATTGGATTTGGATGTCTAATGTTTCAAAGGCTATTTCGATCGAGGGCTAAGTTTGAAACCTAGTAATAAAATACAAATTGTGTGCTAAGCTACCCTGAGAACCCTACTTAATCTCGAAGATTTTACCCGTTTGGTGTATCCATGTGCAACAGTAATTAAAAAGAGAAACTTAAATTGTGTATATTTAATATAGACATGCACATGAAAAAAAATTCTAATAAGAGGCAATAATTTACTCATGCATTGCACTGAAGCCATGCATATTCTTGCTATGCATTAGATCATGCATGTTTACCTGTTCTCTTAACTGTTAAATGTTGGTGAATACATAATATTGTTTCTTAATGCATGTTAAATGATTATATTGCTAAAATTGTGATTTATGTTATTTATTAAATGTCCCCTCATTCTTAATAATTATTTTTTGTTGCATGAATGCTTAATTGAATTATGAATTTGTCATAATTATATATTTCTAAATTATTGCATGAATTTCTATCTGTATTTTTTATGCTTATTTGATTCATTAGAGGGATTCGTAAGAAAAATTTCTCAGATTTCTGACACCCTATTTTTGTAGTTTTTCACAGCGGCAGAGGATCAGTGGAGTGACTCGCTTCTTGAAGAGCTACAAGTGATACACGTTTGCTAGACCGCTTCACAGATGGACAACGTGACTATATTTTTTTTTTACATTCAATTGTTTATGCACTCTGAATTTCTTTATGCAATTGTCTCGAGACCTATTATTAATTATTCAATAAAAGTTTGGTTTGGTTGAGTATGAATGATAAATGTAAGATCCCTTGTGGTTGGTTGGGTTATTCAATGATGAGTGAAACTGTAAAGACCTTGGGTCACTGAGAATGTTTCTGCAATGATTTTTTTTTAAAAAAATTATGTACTTTTTAAGGGGTATGAGTTGAGGTCGTTACACAACCAATGTTGTCTTGAATGGGAGACCCCTTCCAAGGACCTTGGCTTGCTCTTCAACTTGTGAGCACAACTCCCTTGTTGGTGCTAAGACAATTACTAGTGGTTTCTTCTTTTCAGAGTGCTCAAAACAAAATTTGGCACAGTGGGAGATAAGAGGTACCAAGAAGGAGGCAGTTTTCCCTGATTCGATTTTAGCTAAAACAAGTTTCTACCCATCAAAGTAGCAGGAATTGTCTGCATCTGAATTGGTGTGGGTATGATATATCCTGTTGCTTCCAGGTTGCTCTGGAGCTTTTGGGGAAGTTCACAAATGGAGAATGACAAAATTGGCAATGGAACAGAATCTCGCTTGACACATGTCAATCTTGTACCTCGGAGATTCAATCTGGGTACCATTAAGGCATGTAAAATCTGGCCCAATATTTTTTATGTAAAAGCATAAATCAAGTGCAGGGACTTTTACAGGACGAGCTTTAAGCTCAGGTGGCTTGTGAGAGTTGGAATGGTGCCTGGCAAGAACTTGTTTACACTACGCTGCAAATATCCTCTTCGGTTGCATCACAAATGTATTCACCATAACGTCCACATATAACACATCGAGGCCCCCTGGCAATTCTTGTCTCTGCTCCCAGAACTTCGTCTTCACTAGACTTTCTGCATCAAATAAGAAAACATAATGGAGTGAACTTATACCAACACAAAACAAAAACTAATGCTACCCCATCACCTTGCTAAGAATCTGAAGAACATTAACAAATTTAAATGATCTTTTGAGAATATGATAGGATAAACCAACACCGACCGATCACACAAGGTGCAATTAAATTTCTTTTCCTTCATCTATTTAAAAGCCTGATTAGGAAGCACAAACAACAGCTTCAATGTTTCCAAGATATAAAACTTATAAACCATTTTACTAAAAGTACTAAAAGTGCTTCCCTTCTTATTCCCATTCCCATTGGTCAAGTTGCGTTTGCCACTTAAAATTATTTCCAGCAAAAATAATGTGACGGGGCAAAGATTATTGTGAATACAAAACAGAAAAAGTTCTCAAAAAGTGAATCCCTCAATATTATCATAATGCACATTGTAGTTTGTACTGAAGTATACAGGTAATTCTTCAATGCTATAAATACCTAAATGAGAGATGTCATAGTATTTGCTATCTATAAACTCTTACCTGAAGCCCCATTGCTGGTAGTGGCTTCAATAGTTTGTTTGGACTAGGTATCACTACTTTTTCCTTCCACCGTGATCTAAATAAAAAAAAAACAAAGAAACAATTGAAACCCCACAGAAAATCTAGTAAATTGCTGGAGAAAATTAGGCCTAAAAGACATTTTCAGCAAATACTTAAAGCTACGTTGTCCTTCCTCCCCAAATTGGTAATCCAAACAAAAATATGAAGACTCGCCTTCTACTGATAAAAAAATCTATTAAATAATAGCAAACTGTGTCGAAGAGGATATATTGAAGAAAGTAAAAGAAATCCCAGCTTGAAAAAAAAAACAAACCAAAAGCCAATGCTGTTATGCAAAATCTGAGTGTTTGTTGGCAGGATTTTAAAGCAGCCTTGAGTTCCAAGAATCCTAGTGTGGTGTAGAAATTTGGATCCTTAGGTTCCTCTGTTGCAGTTTTTGTTTTGCTGCAACGTGAACATCTTTCAGATTCTTAGAATTATTACAGCCGTAAGAGAGCAAGAAGAGAAGAATACAAAAAAAGGGGGAAGGAGCAAACTCAAAGAGAAAACTTCATTAGTTTGTGTGAACGAGAGTGTGCCTGCGTATATGGGCCGACCTCTCTAAAGTGAGAGGGTGGTGTGTGTTCTCTCAAGAACCACAAATTTGCGTGTTCCTGTGTGTACGAAAGAATATCTTGGGACCTACGATAATTCATATGCCAATGTTGCCCATGATGACTTTATAATAAAATAACATATAAAAAAGGTAGATATGCTTTTGACAAAAATGTCCTCCCGTAAGATAGATATGCGTTGGATGAAAATGTCCTCTCGCATGCATGTTTCGCTTTTGTTTTTAGCTTGTGTTACAACATATGGCCGCCTTCTCGTTCCTGCTTGATGAGTTGTAGAGCCTGATTCATAGTTTTTTTCCTTACAGAAGAGGGGGGGGGGTCCGAAGGTTCCCCCCAGTGCGAGTCCTGCTGCGCGGTCAGCCGATGGGGGTCCAGGGGGGGGGGGGGCACCCCTGGCGGGGTCTCTGGGAGGCAGCGCCCCCCAAAATAAATTTTTCTTGGGCTTATGTTTGAGACTCTGTTTCTTATCGATCAAACCAGATTTGTTTAGGTTTAGGGTTGTTGTCCTTTCCTTGCATAAATTCTTTCTTTTCTTTCTCTCTTGTAACTGTTGAAAAGAGCAATAAGATTTCTCTCTGAGCAGTCGTGGTTTTTTTTACTCTCTCTGTGTTGAAAAGAGCGATTTACAGTAGAAATCAGATAAGAGAGTAGCAATTTACAGTAGAAATCAAATAAGAGAGTAACAATTTACAATAGAAATCATATCAGAGAGTAGCAATTTATAATAGAAATCAAATCAGAGAGTAACAATTTACATTAGAAATCAGATCAGAAAGTAGCGATTTACAATAGAAATCAAATCAGAGAGTAGCGATTTACAATAGAAATCAAATCAGAGAGTAGCGATTTACAGTAGAAATCAAATCAGAGAGTAGCGATTTACAGTAGAAATCAGATACGAGAGTAGCGATTTACAGTAGAAATAAGATAAGCGAGTAGAGATTTACAGTAGAAATCAGATAAGAAAGTAGCAATTTACAGTAGAAATTAAATAAGAGAGTAGCAATTTACAGTAGAAATCAGATCAGAGAGTAGCGATTTACAGTAGAAATCTGATTTGTAGTGTAAATCGCTACTCTCTGATTTGATTTCTATTGTAAATCGGTTCTCTCTTATCTGATTTGTACTGTAAATCACTTCTCTCTTATCTGATTTCTACTGTAAATTGCTACTCTCTGATCTAATTTATACTGTAAATCACTACTCTATTATCTGATTTCTACTGTAAATCGCTACTCTCTGATTTGATTTCTACTGCAAATCGCTACTCGCTTATCTGATTTCTACTGTAAATCACTACTCTCTTACCTGATTTCTATTATAAATCTCTACTCTCTTATCTAATTTTTACTATAAATCGCTACTCTACTCAGTTCGACGTTGCCACCATTATCTCTGCTATAAATCACTATTCTCGGTCTACTCAGTTTGAGGCTTGCACCCTGGTACCATGATGAATAATAGGCAAAATGTTGATTTCTCTAGTAGTTCAACTATTTCTCACAAATAGATGACGACATAGGGTTCTTCAACGATAATAGATGACAACGACAAAGGGTGCTCCGGCGGTAGCAGACGTCGACAAAGAGTGCTCCGACGATAGCAGACAACAACAAAGGGTGCTCCAGCGACAACAAACGATGGCAAAGGGTGTGTCGTCAATCAAAGCTCCTATTACAGGAGATGTTGTATTGTCAAAGAGTGATCCAAAATGTTTAGGGTGACATGTTGCGAGGATCTCCTATTAAAGCCGAGGAGTTTACTTCTTAGGGCGAAAACGATGACAATTTTAACCCTTTCTAACAAGAGGGCTTTTTTGTCCTTTACTCGAAACATCATTTTATGGTGCTAATGGCAGGAAAGGGTACTTAAGTCTTTGCAAACACACCAGACTCCGATGCTAAGTGATGTCGACACACACGGGAAAATGAGCCCCATGTGCTTACATACGCGGCGCTCATTCAGACTTGAGAACACGCACTTGCATGCTCCGGGAGGGAACATATAACCTGCTTAGCTCTAAAGTGTTACAAAGCAAAAGCAACATAAGGAGCTATTTTACAAGTTTACTCCTTACCTATGAGACTATATACAAAAGAATAAAAACTAAAAGCTAAATTACATACATGTTTCAACACTACCTTTCAAACTTGAAGTGATGTAAGAAAATCATTCCAAGTTTGAAAATGAAAGTACTGAAATGCGCATGAGCCAAACTTTTTGTAAACATATATGCAATCTGACTCTTCAAGCTCACATGATTCAAAGCAATGATTTCATCTTCATAAGCCCTTCTTATATAGTGATAATTCATTCAATGTGTTTGGTGCACTCATGAAATTTTGGATTCCTTACAATATGGATAGCACTCATGTTGTCACAATACAACTTAGTTTGTAGGTACTAAAAATTTTCAACTCACTCAATAACCATCGTACCCAAACTATCTTAGTTGTGACTTGAGTCATTGCTTTGTATTCTAATTCTGTAATGGATAAAGTAACCCTATGTTGTTTCTTGCATTTTCATGAGATTAAAAAACTTTCCAGAAAAACACAAAAACCAATTATGAAAAGCCTATCTCAGGTAGAACCTCCAAAATCAGCATCATAAAAAGCATATAGCTCTGTGTCACAAGAAGATGATAAGAACATGTCCCAGTGCATTGTGTCTCTTACATACCTGATAATCTTGAGTACAACATCTAAATGAAGTATCCTAGAAGTACTCATAAATTAAATGACTACATGAACTGCATAGGTAATGTCTGGTCAAGATATAGTCAAACATATAAGGCTTCCAACTATTTGTCTATAAATGACTAGATCTTCTAGCCAAACACATTTTTTCATAGGAAAGGTGACTCTTTTTGAGTCATCTGCCAATCTTGCCTTCACCACCAAGTCTGTGGCATACTTATGCTGAGACAGATATAAGTCCTTGCAGAGGATGTTATCTCCAACCCAATAAAATACTTCAAATGCTCAAAGTCTTTCATCTCAAACAAATTAGCCAACTTCTTTTTTGTCTCCACTTTTTTCATATTATCTCTCAAGAGTACCATATAATCTACATAACGAAGTAGTACACATTTTTCAAGCACAAAAGATGAAACAAATAAAGAGAGAGTCATCATGACTCTGCTCAAAACCAAGTGATTTTACCGTTAAGCTAAACTTTTCAAACCATAACCAGGAAGCTTGTTTTAATCCATATAATGCTCTGCAAAATCTACAAACCCTACCCTCTGGATTTGAGTATCCTTAAGGTAGTTCCATATATACTTCTTCTTTCAGGTCCTCATTCAAGAAAGCATTCTTGACATCTAATTGCCACAGATTTCACTATTAAATTGCAACCACAATAAGTAAAGTATGAATAGTTGTCATGTGTGCAACAGAAGCAAAGGTTTTGTCAAAATCAATTCCAAACTGTTGACTATAACCCTTAGCTACTAACCTTGCCTTGTATCTCTTAATTGAATCATCTGTCTTAGTCTTTATATTATAGACCCACTTGCTTCCAACAACATTTTTTTCCTGGTAGAAGTTTTACCAACTTCCATGCCTCCATTCTCTTAAGTGCACCCATCTTGTTAGCCATAGCTCTTTGCCACTCATCTTTGCTCGCTGCCTCTGCATAAGACTCAAGCTCAACATAAGAATGGATAATGCCAAAAATGCACGATGTTGAGGAGAGAAAGACTCATAGGATACAAAATGAGAAGGAAGCACGAATGCTCTAATACTTCTACGTACCTGAGAGGGATTAGGAAAAGAAGATGATGACAATTCAGACAGAGACACTAACCTTTCGTGATCAGATTCAGTTGACCAAGGAATAGGATGAGAATTGGTCTCTTCTCTGCAATTTCTCCTCCACTTTATCTAAAAATGAGATCTCAAACAGATTTTTTGTCTTCAGTAGGACGACCCTTGAACCTATTCTCTCTCATTAAGATTTCTCTTTTCATCAAACGAAACAAAAAAGGACAAGTCAGACTCATTCCTTGTCATTTTTACATGTTGGCTGAAATATAACACATCTTCATGGAAGACAACATGCCAAGATATCCATACTTGCTTTCCAATAGGATCATAGCATTTGTAGCTTTTTAATCTATTTGACAAACCAAGGAAACAACATTTGATAATTTTAGGGGACAACTTGTCTCTATATCTGTCAGGTAAGAAAACAAAACATATATAACCAAATACTCTCATCATATCATAATTTGGAGCTTGTTTATACAACTTTTAAAATAGAGATTTATCATATACCCTTAAGCACACTTGAGGGAATACGATTTATCTGGTAGATACTTAGTTGAACTGCATTTGCTCATAACACTTTGGGTCCTTTGCTTCCAAATAAAAGAGCTCTTGTTGTTTCCAGGATATGTTTATTCTTTCTCTCAGCCACTCCATTTTGTTTAGAAGTGTAGGGACAAGACCTTTGGTGAACTTACCTTTCTCTTGTAGGAACTTTTCAAATACACTATTGATATATTCACCTCCAGAGTTAGTACGAAAAGTCTTGATCTTAACTATAAATTGATTTTCAACCATAACACAAAAGTCTTTAAAGATTTCAAGGAGTTCACTTCTATTTTTCATAAAATATAACCAGGTAAATATTATGCAATCATTTATTAAAGTAACAAAATATGATGACCCTCCTTTAGACAAAATAAGAGAAGGCCCCCATGCATCAGAATGTACAAAATCAAAAGGATGTTCTGATTCTCTATCACTAGATCTAAATAGCAAGGCATGACCATTTGCCAACTTACAACTCTCATAATCTTTCACATAATTTGACACGACTAACTTCGACTCACTAAAACTCTCTGAAGACACTAATTTTTGCAACCTAGAGCTGAAAATATGACCTAGTTTCTGGGGACACAAAACAGATTCATCTATGACAAAATCTCTCAATATGATCCCATGTTTCTGCTCAATTATATCAATCCAGTTCAAGTAGTACAAGTCTCCTCTCCTATGGCCAACCCCAATCTTCTTCCTTGACAATTGATCTTGCATCACACAACCAGAAAAAGAAAAAGTAACATTACAATTAAGATTAATAATTTAACCAATAGAAACAAGATTCACAGCAAGAGATGGGACATGATAAACTTGAGACAGATTAATTTTACTACCACGTAAGATTCAAAGTAAAGAAACCTACTTTAGATACAGACATAAAGGAACCATTTACAATGCGAAAAACACCACTATAAGGTTGATAGTTGGTCAACATAGACTCACAAGAGGTCATATGACATGAAGCTCTTGAGTCTATTAACCAATCAAAGGGATAACCTAAGATACCTGATAAAACAGTACTGAGCAAGAAGTTGTACTTGTTGGATCTGTTGTTGCATCTTTTCTAATAGTTGGAGCTGACCACCACCTAATAACTTTGATCCTTTTGATGTTGATATCCCCACATACTGAGTACCAATGTCAAAATAATTCTCTTTAGCCTGTATACCTTCACTATCCAAGGATGTTGCAAATATGCCACCCTTCTTTTTCTTGAGTATTGGGCAATAATTTTGTATATGATCAAAATTCTTGCAATAGTGACACTGAATAGAGCTCAGGTCACCTCTCCCTTCAAAGTCTAAATTACCTCTTCCACCGGTCCTTCCTCCAACTTTGTCACTCGTGTCTAGGAGTTGCCATGACATGGTCTCTAGATGAGTAAGTTCCAAGAGGCTTCATCTTGGTCTCTTCTGCAATCAACTCTGCTATAACCTTGGTAACCGAAGGCAAATGAGAATGACACAACCACAATATGATGCAACAACCAAGATATAATTCAAGTAGAAACCCTTCTACACAAAGAAACCTCACTTAGGCTACTAGAATACAAATACCACATTTCACATCAACATTTCATCATTTAACAGATTGCTCATACTCATCGCTAGGAACTTCCATGATACCATCAAGCACTCATAAGCACCCATTATGTTGTAAAATAGGAAAAAATAGTCCACGAGCACCCAAAACCAGCAACAATGCTTAATAAGATCAATCAAAGAGCAAGATCACCTGTCAAACAAACATTGCACACAAGCTAACAATCACTTGACACCATAAATATTCAACCCACAAGCCCTTAGAGTCGTCGTCCATAGAAATACCACCCAAAAGACAATGACGCATGTTGAGTCTTCCATAAAACTTGAATGAAAATCAACAAAAACACCAAAATAACATTTAAAATTGGTATGCACGAAGGTTTGTTGACTAGGAAGCAGAAGCAAGAAACAATACGGGAAGCGAAAGCGAAAAGCGAAAAGCGATGAATAAAAAAAGAAATGTAAGAATTGAATGGGAATCAAAGTAATAAAAACTAAAATAAAGGTGACTAATATTAAATTTCATGATTTTTTAGTGTAAGAATTAAATTTTTAACAAAATCTAAAAATGATGACTACTAATTTAGAGAAAGCACATGGAAGTGATTGAGAAGAATGAGAGAAAACACACAAAAAATATGAAAAGTTTAGTAAGAGAACATATAAGAATATATTAAGCATGTAGAAAGCATAGGAGAAGTGTTGGCGTATTGAGGTTCTCATCAAGTTTCGGAAGAGAGTATTGTGCTTTTGAAGCGAGTTTTCGAGAAGCGAGCTTCCCACCTATCTAAGAAGCTTCTAATAATTCTGGTATGCACAACCTTTTAGATAAAAAAGACCAAAATGCATCAAAATAGAGGGCTCAAACACCATTGATTAACTTAGGATAGGCATATTTTGGATTCAGAACACCGCTCATCGCCTATTTCAGAAATTCAGAAAAAAATCCACCAAAAATCAAAATTTGATCTGATTGCTGCGATTTTTTATTTATATGACTCTTAAAATCAACATCTAGCAAATCATTACATCAAACCACTGAAGTCCTGTAAATCTTAGACGTCCTTTTATAGGGCACAAAAAACAAGGTAGTTTGAAATTCCACCAAGAATGAAGCCTCCTATCACAAATTCACCCTCTTACTGCACCACTTTGATTCCAATATGGCTCTCATACCATATTGAAGCTGTAAGAGAGCAAGAAGAGAAGAATACAAAAAAAGGGGGAAGGAGCAAACTCAAGGAGAAAACTTCATTAGTTTGTGTGAATGAGAGTGTGCCCTCTTATATGAGTCGACCTCTCTAAAGGGTTATAAAGGAAAAGTAACATAAAGAGCTATTTTACAAGTTTACCCCTTACCTATGAGACTATATACAAAAGAATAAAAACTAAGTAAAAGCTAAATTACAAATCCGTTTCAACAAGAATCTATTCTTTAGTAGTGCCTTTACAATTCTAAGATTCTAAAGGGAAATAGAAGAGCCAGGACCCTCGATGGTTTGTTGAAACCCTAAAACACACTTCAATCTTCCTGGTTTCGGTTCCTAAAGGATCCTCTCTCTGCCATCATTGATGCCATCCCAAACCCTGGATTCCCTCCCCCCCCCCCCCCCCCCCTTATGCACCCCCAATCCCATCCCTATGTCACAGGGACACTCCAACTTATCCAAGTGTCGTGTCCCACTTACACTTTATTCTTAATGGAAAATTTATTCTTTGTCCCATGTTCATCCAATTCCACACATACCCACATGCACAGAGAGAGAGAGAGTAATGTGTTCACAAGAGCAATTCGATCTACCGTAAAGGAGCCAACAATGGGAGCTCCATAATTATGTGTTCATAAAATATCAAAAGTTGAATTGACAAAGACATTGGATCTTATTTGGATATTATTCTGGATCTATGCACCAAACACATTGAATGAATTATCACTATATAAGAAGGGCTTATGAAGATGAAATCATTGCTTTGAATCATGTGAGCTCGAAGAGTCAGATTGCATATATGTTTACAAAAAGATGAAGGGCTTACATGAGCAATTCAATATTATTTTGGATCTTATTTGGAATTCTTTGTTAACAAAACCCACACAACTATTAAATAAAATGTGCCCTAAAAAAGGAGCAAAGAAGTTATCAAAGAATAAATTTAAACAAAAAGGAAATGAGTAGGGGAAGCCAGTGTAAGCCTCAATATCCAATGACACATAAGCCTTAGCACACCTCTTACTTATACAAGGCAAGAAGATTAGCTGCAATTCAAATGCATCTTTTACATCTATAAAGAATAGAAAGGAACATCCTTAACCATCAAACATTTTTATTGTAGGAACCATAGTTGCATATAAACCATATTTTGTCCTACATATACAGTTTGAGGCATACTGGTACCTGGTATGGGTATGAAACTAGTTTCAAAAACATTGAAACCAGTTTCAGAAACACCAAGAAACTCGTTTCTAAATGCATATGAAACTCGTCCCTAAGAATATAGAAAACCAGTTTCTTATATAAGTGAAATTAGTACCAAACTTGGTTTTGTCTATACATGCATATGAAACTCGTCCCTAAGAATATAGGAAACCAATTTCTTATATAAGTGAAACCGGTACCAAACTTGGTTTCGTCTATACATGCATATGAAACTCGCCCCTAAGAATATAGGAAACCAGTTTCTTATATAAGTAAAACCAGTACCAAACTTGGTTTCGTGTATACATGCATATGAAACTCACCCCTAAGAATATATGAAACCAGTTTCTTATATAAGTGAAACCAGTACTAAACTTGGTTTCGTGTATACATGCATATGAAACTTGCCCTAAGAATATAGGAAACCAGTTTCTTATATAAGTGAAACCAGTACCAAACTTGGTTTCGTCTATACATGCATATGAAACTTGCCCCTAAGAATATAGGAAACTAGTTTCTTATATAAGTGAAACCAGTACCAAACTTGGTTTTGTGTATACATGCATATGAAACTCGCCCCTAAGAATATAGGAAACCAATTTCTTATATAAGTGAAACCAGTACCAAACTTGGTTTCGTGTATGGTGGTGACAATAATTGTATCCCTCTCAAACAAGGTAAGACATGGGATAATAGGACCTTCACAGCCCCCTCTTACACCTTTTTTATATGTGTGGATCTAGCTCACTTCCATTGAAACCATCAAGAGATTTCTCTCACTTCCATTGAGGTTGTCATGGGAAGTTATTTCTTTTTCTTTAATCTAAGTATGATTTTTGTTCTTTTTATATCAATTTCATGATTGAGATTTGATAAGACAGGATAGGGATCATTCTCATATTTGCATATACTTTTCATAAATTATTCTCATATTTGCATATACTTTTCATAAATTCTTGCAAGAGGCAACCCTTATATCATTAGCTTGAGATTATTTTATGTTTTTTCTTTGTTTAGTTATTGTTTTAAAACATATTGCTTTCACTATTTTGCTTTTACATATTGCTTGAGACATTGGCCCATTTCTATAGCTATATATAGTGAAATAAGGTGATATTTCATTTTTTAGTACTTTTGTTTTTCTTATCATTTCTTTTATCACAATATATATAATGGTATTATTATTATTATAACATAAATGATAAGATGTAATTTCCAAAAACTCATACCATTATCAAGGAAACCACTTACCAAAATCTTGTATCAATGTCCATTAGAAACTTGTACCAAAATTTTTAGATCCATGTTTTAATAAAAATGTACCCCAATTTTTTGAGGGCCATGCATACCCATACCCGTCTGGCAACTATGGTAGAAACCCACCAAACTGATGTAGTAAATTTTTAAATAGTAAATGCAACACATATACATTGTGTCCAAATTAGTATCAACATCATCATCATATCTTGTAATCAATCTTAGCAATAATAATAAAAACATGGAGAACAACAACAACACTATTATATCAATGCATATTTGCCAACATAGATCCTTATGTCCATAATCTTGAAAATGGGGTTGGGAAAAGCCAGGGGTGGGTTTTTTTTGGATAGTAGATATTAGAGTCGACAAGAAAAGCAAAAAACGGCAATCAATTAGACCAAACTATGCTGATATTAAAGCACGGAAAATTACCTGGTTCAATGAGCAGGCATTGAGTTTCCTACACATAAGAAATGAAAGCCCCTGATCAGAAGAACGCAAACCCTAAAATCAAAACCCTAGAAACCTAGAGAAACGAAGGATAGGGGCAGAATCCAAACAACTAAAGATTGAAATCCTATCGAGTAATTCCATGAAAAGGAGGGAGACAAAGAGAAGGAAGGAGGGTATCGATCCTTTCCTGCACCACTTTCTCAAGGGTTGTTGCAGACCCCGTGGGAAAGAGTCCCATTTCATACCAAAGAGGCTCCCCTTCTTTGTGTGAAAGGGTAACCCCAAAATCCATGTCACGTGGGTGCATCGATGTGGGCATGGGTACCAATGCGCACCTGGTGCTGCATGCCCTGCCCATCCAAAATCACTTTCTTTTCTTAACCACACCTGGTGGGCGTTTGTGTCACTGTAACACTCTCTCCGTGCACAAAGTGGCATGGAGAGTGTTATCACGGAAACAAAGTCCGACCACCGGAACACTCTCTTCCTACCTCCTTCTTTTCGAAGAGATAGACAGAGATTGGTACCTCCTTTTTTTCCTTTTGGATAGAGATTCGTACTTCTTTTTTGTTTGAGAGAGAGAGAGGCAGTGGGTTTCCTAACCATTTATATCAAACACCTAGTCGCCTTGGCTAAGCCTACCATACTTATTGTTGTTGCGATTGTTGAATGGCGCAACAGAAGCACTATTGTTGTATCCTCCACAATCATGCAACAGAAGAGAGAGTAGATCAAGAAGGAGAAGAAGATAGGTTAAATTATCAAGGTTTGCTTCGATAGACTCACTTTAGGTTTTTCACCCACCGATGACTACTGAGCATGTCTCAATTTATAAATTGCTTCTCTCGGTTTCCCTTTGGCCCAACTTTTGCAGATAAGCTCAGCAAGAGGTTGTTGGAACATGCAAAAACAAATAGTTAGAGATAAAGGTTTCTTTTTTGAAAAACAGTTTTCAAAACTGCCCAAGCATATCCACGAACGGGGCCCTCTTTATGAATATGCTGAGATGTGCAGATAATGCCCACACACCCCCAACATCTCCCACTTGGCCATATATTTGTCAGCCTTGCTTTCAGTATTGTGGGCTTTCCATGCACTGATTACGGATTTTCCATAAGGATTTGTATCGTAATCACAAGTATCTTAATCCCATATGTGCCACATGTTTTGTAAATAGATCCTCAGGGATCCTTTTCATGAGAGGATCTTCTACCATGACTGACGATGGTAGATAATCAATGGTTATCTTATTTCATTCAATCATATCATGTATATAGTGGTATTTTACCATTATATGCTTACTCTTAGAGCTATCTGCTCCACTCTTCATCAGAGAGATGGTAGCCTAGTTATCACAAAAAAGGTGTATAGGTTCAAATACAAGATCTAATTTTAAATCACAGATGAACCTTCTAATCCGCACTGCAAAGGTTGTGGCTATATTACATGCAATATACTCAGCTTCCTAAGAATGCAGAGCCACACAACCTTGCTTTTTACACAACCAGGCTACTGCACCTCCTTCAAACAGGAAGATATAGCCAGAGGTATACTTGTTGTCATCTTTGCATCTTGCAAAGTCTGCATCTGAATACTCAATCAAATCAAGTTTGTCAAATTGAAAGCTCAACTGTAATCCTTTTGAGCCTTTCAAATATCAAAAAAATCTTTTGACAGCCTGCCAGTGAGGCCAACCAGGATTACTTTGATATATGCTAACAAGACCTACTGCAAAACTTATGTCAGGTCTTATACAGAGCATAACGTACATTAAGCTTCCAACAACTTGATCATAAGGCACATCTAATCTTTGTTGGTCTTATCCTTCACAATCACTTTTACTTAAGTTTACCCCTTTAGCAACTAGAGTCCCAATGAGTTTGGAGTCATGTATTCTATATTTCTTCAAAATATAGTCAATATATCTTTCTTGACTCAAACTGAGAATTTTTTATTCTCGATTTCTGGTAATTTTGATTCTCAGTGTGTATGAAGCTTCACCCATATCTTTTATTTCGAAGTTGATATACAACCAACTCTTTGTGTTGACTATCATATCATTATTATTTTCAGTCAACAATATATCATCAACATACAGAGAAAATGCAAAAGTGACTCCTACTTTTCCAGACATATACACAATGGTCTAATTGATTGGCTTCATATCCAATCTTGGTTATTGCTTTATGAAAAGCCAAATACCACTGTCTTGGTGATTGCTTAAGCCCGTACAAGAATTTTTTCAACTTGTACATTTTGTTACTATTTGTGACATATCCCTCTGGCTGAAACATATAAATGATTTCTTTTAAGTCACCATTCAAGAAGGCAGTTTTTACTTCCATCTGCCACACATCCAGATCATAATGAGCTGCTATGGATAATATTATTCTGATGGATGCAAACTTAGCAATTGGTGAGTAGGTTTCAGGGTAATCAACACCTTCCCTTTGGAAAAAAACTTTGGCTATCAGTCTTGCTTTGAATTTGTCTATTGACCTATCAGCCTTGTACTTCTTTTTTACAACCCATTTACAACCAACTAGTTTCCTTCCTTCAGGAAGATCAGTTAATTCCCAGACTTGATTCTTTTCAATGGATTCTATTTCTTTATCCATATCCCTTTTCCATTCTGATGCTTCATGTGATTTAATAGCATCGAAATAAGATAAATTATCAGTCATTTCATCTATATCTACTGAATAACATAACTCTTCAGTTAGACACACATAATAATCATTGAGATAGAATGGAGGAGCTCTAGTCCTCTTATGACCGCTTAAATTTTGAGAAGTAGAGGAGTCTGGATCAGTTGGTTCATTGCTTGACTGATCCACAATTGGTTCATTGCCAAACGGTTCATCTTGATCATCCAGTAAATCAAAGGGATCCTCAACAGAATCACTGGATTTGTTGTTGAGTCCTTCTAGGAACTCAACATCTCTACTCTCAATCAGTTCCAACCTTTCGTGGTATAACCTGTAGCCTTTTGATCCTTTAGGATATTAAATAAAAATACCTCTAACAGGTCTATTGTCCAACTTATCTATAGTTGGATCCAAGATCTTAGCATGTGCTACAAATCCCCATCTCCTAAGATGACTTAGATATGGTTTCATACCAGTCCACCTTTCATACGGAGTTATTGGGACAACTTTGCAGGGTACTCTATTCAGGGTATATATTGTTGTATTTATAACTTCACCCTAAAAAAATTTGGGTAATTGTGCTCCTTCCAACATGGTCCTAACCATGTTCAAGAGGGTTCTATTGCATCTCTCTACAACACCATTTTATTGTGGTGTTCTTGGCATGATTCTTTGCCTGTTAATGCCAAGATCTTTACAGAATTTACAGAATTCACAGAACTCATTCGAGGTGTATTCGTCTCTCCTGTCTAACCTAATTATTTTAATATATCTTCTAAGATTTTTTTCAACTTCGCTTTTAAATTCTTTAAATTTCTCAAGAGCTTCTGATTTATGTTTAATCAGGTATATGTAACCATATCTTGAGAAATCATCAAGAAATGTTATAAAATATAACATTCCACTTGTGAGTTTGGACTCTAAATGGTCCACAAATATCAGTATGAATTATTTCTAATAATTCTTTAGCACGTACAACATTTTGTGAAAAAGGTTTCCTAGCCATCTTTCCATATATACAAGTTTCACATTTTTCAAAGTGTGATTCATTGAATGTAGGAATTATTTCTTGTGCTAAAATTTTCATTTTCTTTATGCTTATATGTCTAAGTCTTTTATGCCATACATTTACATCAATGTTAAAGACATAATCAGTATAAGCAAACACTGATTCTTTATTATCACACAGCTTAAACATACAATGTTCTTTGACAAATGTTTCTTCAAATATGACTCTACTATTTTTCTCTGTTGTGACTTTCCCATGAATGAATCTGACTTCAAACCCTTTTCCAGTCAATGTTGGGACAAATACTAAGTTCCTCCTCATCAAGGGTACATAAAGAACTTTATTAAGAAGAACACTTGTTTCATCTACATTAAGTTTATAAGACCCAATTCCATGTATATCGCAGTAGGTATTATTTCCCATGTACACCTTGCGTTCTCCTGGACCTAGTTCTTTCATGTTTACAGATCCATTTGTGGTCTTGGCTATGTGTCGGGTTGCACCAGAATCAACCCACCATCCTGAGAGTTTCTCATTTGCAAAGAAACATTCAGATACCACACGAACGATTTCTTTATTATCAGGTCTTCTTTTGGTGTTCTGCTTCCCATGTTGTCCATTGCTCCTGTTGAAGGTCTTTGTCCTACAATTCCTCTGGATGCGTCCCATCTTTCCACATTTGAAGCACTTTACTTGAGGTTCATTTCTCTAAGGCCTTCTAAAGTTGGTTTCTTGTCCTTGATTGAACCTATTGTTTCCTTTTCCTTTAAAGTTATTATTGTTTCTTTTAAAGGGTACTTGATTGTTGGATGAGACATCTTGGGCTATCATTAGTTCTGACTTTTTGTCTTTGACCATGTATTCTTGTTCTATCGTCAGTTGGAGAGGTAACTCATTAAGGTTTAGACTTTTAGTATTCAGCCTAAGTGTTGTGGTTACCATTCTCCAAGATACAGGCAGACTATTCAAAATTGTTGAGATTTGCATCATGTCAGGTATCACGTTTCCAGCTATTGCTAAGTCTTTTGCCATGACCAACATACGGTTTACATGATCTACTACGTTATTTGACTCTTTTATCTTATATGAGTTGTATTGTTCTAATAGAAGTTGAACATGTACTTCAGATGTAGTGTCATATTTAGACCCAATTGCTTTCATCATTTCATTAGCTGTTTTATAGTCTTTAAAGACTCTAATCAGGTCATCATCCACATATGTTAGCATAATTGTTCTAGCTATAAGATTATCTCTTAGATACTTTTCATATTTTCCTTTCTCTTCTTTTGACCCTATTTCTCCAGAATTTTCTATTTGTTTGTGTAGTACGTATTCCAAACCCTCAAATGTAAGAGATAAAGGTATTTTTCTTTTCCAGATTGAAAAGTTTGTTCCATTTAACTTAGCAGTTTTGGCAAGCTCAGAAGCACACACGACTAGTCATCTTTTTTTAGTTTTGTATATTTTATTATAATTTATTTATTTATTAATAATAATAAAATAAAATTTTTTAAGAAAATAAATAGTAAAACAAGAATCAGTTTCAACCTATAAAATGTTACGCTGAGAAAAAAAAAGAATCAACAAAAAATAAGAGGGCTTTAGCCAAAATTTTGAAGAAATATTAAGACTAAAACATAAAACCCTATTTCTAAAAAATTAAACCTTCTCTGGCCTCATAATGGAATTTCAAGCAAAAACCTAAATTTTCAATAAATTTCACAACACACAAACCTCTTTTAGCAATTTTTAAAAAAGGTATGCAGGTTAAATTTTTAAGAATTATAAATGTGTTTTTGAATAACCCATAAAACAGAGGGGCAGTAAGGTCTTTTCGCACCACAGGGTATAAATACCCTAAAGTCGACTGAAAAGTTTATTTTTTCAGTCAACTTTCTCTCTCTTCTCTCAAATGTTTGCCGGAGAAGATAAACTTCTCTGTCAAGTTTCCACCCAAGGGTTCCGACGGAAAGCTCCACCGAGTGTTTGGGTCGATACTCCCAGCTCAGATCTATCTCTGGGAATATACCCAACCAAAATGGTAGTCGAACGACTGACTTTCAGTGTTTTCCTTTTTTCGGGGTTTTCTCAAATGAGGTTTTTGGTATTCTGTTTGTTTTGTTTGCCTTTTCAGGAATGTCAGTGGATATCTTCTCTGTTGATCACAGTTCCAGACAAGGAGAGAGAGTGAGAATAGTAAAAGCCGGTAAAAGGTTGAGGTCGCTAATAAAATAGCAGCGATCATCGGAAAAAAAACTGGCGATAGAAGATCATTTTTCTTCCCTTTTTTTTTAATTTTCTTTATTTTCTTTAAAATCGTATTCTTACTGTAGGTTGCTATAGATGCAAAGAAAAACTCACAGAACAGGCCAAATGGGGGCTCCCATTATCTGGTAGTAGCAGATTGTGCAAGTCACTATGCGATGGGACATGGCAAGTTCAAACCCCACTGCTATATATGGGAGGTTTAATAACTACCTGGTAGTTTGAACATGCCCCTCGTTTGTTTGTGAAAAGGAGGGAGTCCTAATTTGCCCTGCTATGTTATCAACACAGAATACACGAACATAGAACACAACAGGTATGATTACTACATGCTTTCAGTTATAGATGCAACACAAAACAGAGAAAGATCTCTGATCTTAGAGTTCCTCAAGCGGAAATGCATTAAAAAAAATACTTGTGTCTGTGCATATTTGTAGTCACAGAAAAAAAAATAGAGGGCTTCCTGAAGCCCGACTAACCTGTCACGCTTTTCCTTGCAGGTTTCGATAGGCAAAAGAAGAAGAAGGATGCGGCAAACTCCAAGGATCTCAACTTGCTCTGATACCACTGTTGAATGACACAGTAGAAACACTATTGTTGTATCCTCCAGAATCACGCAACAGAAGAGAAAGTAGATCAAGAAGGAGAAGAAGATAGGTTAAAGTTTCAAGGTTTGCTTCGAGATCAGGCTCACTTTAGGTTTTTCACCCACCCATGACTGTTGAGCATGTCTCAATTTATAGTTTGCTTCTCTCAGTTTCCCTTTGGCTCAACTTTTACAGATAAGCTCAATGAGAGGTTGTTGGAATGGGCAAAAACAAATAGTTAGAGATAAAGGTTTCTTTTTAAAAAACCTGTTTTCAAAACTACCCAAGCATATCCACGAGCGGTCCCTCTT
The DNA here is from genome assembly GCF_984573655.1 of Nuphar pumila. Lineage (NCBI taxonomy): Eukaryota > Viridiplantae > Streptophyta > Magnoliopsida > Nymphaeales > Nymphaeaceae > Nuphar > Nuphar pumila. The sequence goes on from NC_143259.1 coordinate 89,311,398, forward strand.
CGTGGATATGCTGAGATGTGCGAATAATGGCCACACACTCCAACAGCGTTGGTGTAAACCCATGCCACACCTCTTGCCCATAAAGTTGCTAAAGCTTCAACCGAGCAAGGGCATATCCCTTTCTCTCATTAATGCAAAGAGTTTACGCTTATGGGAATTGAACCCTAACAACCCATCTAACAGCCAAGGCCCCCTCCACCACCCCAAACTCCTTGGGCCTCTCCCTCCCTTCCTTTTATTTTCATTCTTTCTTCATATAGATATATGTGTTGGGTTTAGATTATAATTCAATCCAAACCCATAATTTATATGAAATGTAACATGGGTTTGGATTGGGTTGTGATTCAAACTTAAACTCATGTGTTATATTTGACAAAATTTATGGTTTTGGATTCCTATTCAATCTAAACTCATGTATATATATATATATATATATATATATATATATATATATATATATATATATATATATATATATATATATATATCATTGTGTGAAAAATATAGAAAAAATATATGGTGGTTTTGTACCATGATACCTTATGATAGGACACACTCTTGTTTGCATAGATTTAACCACTAAATGGTAAATCTAACGATACATATATATTTAGAATAATTTATTTAGTATATTAGAAAGTTTTATCATGTTTAATACACCATAAGATTTCATTTTTAGATGGTGAAAATCAATGGCTCATAATGCATGAAAACAAAACTGATTTAAAAATGGTATAAAACATTATATTTGAACTACCACATATTTTTCCTATATTTTTCACACATAGAAAGGGAGAAAGTGAGTGGAAAAGGGGATTCTCTAACCAAAGGAAGGTCCAAAATCTACAACCAACGATGATCAAATGGCTTTGCTTCTCTAATGCTTGATCATCCCACCGATCAGACTTCATATATTTGTTCTTTATAAATTATTTAGTAAAAAATATGTTTTAGATGAAGACTTTATGACATATAGGCATGTTTTTCAAAATGTAAAAAAATTATGTCTCACAATGCATTTAAAACTTTACAATGCGAAGTATTGTGGTTCATTGATTTTTAGCACTTTCAAAGATGCATCTAAAAATCGAAAACTCATAATCCTAAATATGTTGTTTACTAAATGAAGGATAAAAATTCAATATGTAAAGTCTGATTGATGAAAAACTCTATCCTTAGAGAAGGACCGTTGTTGATTATCATCAGTTGTAGATTTTGGACCTTCCATTGGTTGAACACTATATATATATATATATATATATATATATATATATATATATATATATATATATATATATATATATATATATATATATATATAGAGAGAGAGAGAGAGAGAGAGAGAGAGAGAGAGAGAAAATGCATAGAACTAGTCATGTTTACTAATTCTACTAGTGTTATGTGGACCATGTGATCTGTCGGTTGATATGGATCCAATTGAACTTGGATCCGCATTATCAATAATTGGTACAGACCCTAAAGAATCTGAACCCGCATTAGCAAAGCTTGGAACAAGTTCAAAGGAACCTAGATCCGAAGTAGCATTGAATGGAGGGAATAAAAAAGGACCCAACCCATGCTTAATAGGATCTGGATCCAATGAGAGCTTGGAAGGGCCAGCTGGCCCTAGTGGGACCCACATGGAGGTTGGCCTCCCCTTGGAGGGTCTTGGTGGGTGTGTGAAGAAAGTAAAGAGGGGCTTTAAACATCCTCTCTCTAATTTTTTGCTTTAGTCAACAAGATTTTACCTATTCTTAGGTAGGGGTTTAGGAGGTGTCACCTAGATTTAGGTTTTTGTCAAAGAGTCTTCTTCTATTTTTGAGTCTCCTTTAAATTATGTTGAGAACTTGTTGAGAGGTATAAAGACTTTCTTTACAACCTATATATATTCTCTTGTAAGGTGTTTTGAGATCATACAATAAAATGAACTTGTTGCTTCTCTCTTTGCCCCTAGACCTTCCTCACTTCTCTCTCTTTGGCCTCTAGGCCCTCTCTCATGTTTCACTCTACTGCATCAAGATCAAACCTCAAGTAGGTCTACACATTGGTACTTGGCCCATGCCAAATGTGGATTGTAAACTCATGCTCGATGGTGGCCTAAAATCTTGCACCCAGACAACTATCTAGACTGTCAAACTTGTACCTAACCTTCTCAAGAATCCTCTTTAGCTCCTAATAAAGTCAAATCAATCTTAACCTAATCCCAAACCCATGTTTACTTCTTGTTTACCCAAACCAATCCCACGAACCCAACCTATTTTGCATGTTGTAAACTATAGAATTTGACCAAACTTTCTTAAGTTATATATCCTTAACCCGACCTAATCTAATCCTCAAATTTTAACCTTAGGTACTCCCATATCTCCCCCACCAATCTTCAAAATCAGCCTCAAACCCTTACCCAATAAAGAGAATTAACCTTTTACTGAATCCTGTCGAACTTGAAATATAGTCTTGACCCAATTTTCTGCATCCTGAGCCTATAAATTCTGAACCAAGTGGAGTTTGGCCTTGATTTTTTACCAGAACCTACTTCCACATGTCCCAAGCTTACCCTTAAAAATTTCACATTTTATTTGCTGAATTTTTGGTGTACCGATCTTTTTCCCAAAGCCTGTTAAACCCAAATAGAACCTAACCATGTCTTAGCATACCCAACTTAACCCAGTCCTAGGGTTGAACATAAACCTACCTCCCTTGGGCATAAATATAACAACGTGGTATCAGAGTGAACCTGGTCTACCCTAATGCCACCTAAGAAGGGTAACGAAAATCTCTCAAAGATGAACCCCAAGTTCATCCAAATGCTAATCGAGTACACCAACACAGGGATGGGTGGTTTCAAAACAAAAGTGACTAGTTTTGAAGTTAGTGTCCAGTCCATTCACGACCAATTGCAACAAATCCATGCAATCTTATAAACACGAAGCCAGTTCCAGTTTGCAGATGGTGGTGGAAGATCTCGTGAAGAAAAACATGGTGATAAGGAGGAGCACGCAGTGCAAGCTTTCATTCTTGGGCTACACCTGGAGGATCGGCAAGGCAGATCGAGGATGCACAACTCTTATAGAGCTTCTCTCCCAAACCCAATCAAAATCTTGTTCCCTACGTTCTCAAGAAAAGAGCCTCACGAGTGATTGTACAACTCCAAATAATATTTTATAACCCAAAGAATATCAATAGAAATAAGCTAAGGTGCATAGTAGATCACCTCAAAGGTGAAGCTATTAAATGGTATTGTTGGCATGAATAACACCATGGGACCCAACTTGGGTACGAGTTTGATCAAGAAGTGATCAAATGGTTCAAACCCTCTCCCTACGTGAACCATAACATAAAGATAAAAAACTTCAGGCAAAATGGATTGGTCCAAGAGTATCAAGTAGATTTTGAGGATCGTTGCACCATTTGTAGTGATTGGTCTGAGCCCGCATTGATTGGAGCATTCATTTGAGGTCTTAGAGATGACATTCTGATTGAACTAATGACCTTAGACCTACAAACCATCGAAAAGTACTTTATCAAGGCATGAGTGATTGAGGAGAAGTTGAAAAAGTTGAACCATGTTAAGAGGTCAAATAGACCCTCTGACGGGTATGGAAACACCAACTCGGTTAATGATATCAGACCCAAATCCAAATCGAGTGCCAATATCAAAACCAAGTTCATCTTCAAAGCCAAAATGACTGACCATAGGAGCAAGTGCCTTTGTTATAATTGTGAAGAAAAGTGGGTCGTGGGTCATAAATGTAAAGACCCTCAAAATGTTTGTTGTCAAGAAAGACGATGAGGAAAGCAAACAAAGTCGGGCGATTCAATGAATGAGACTAAGCAAAGTCACATCTCTTATCATGCCTTGGCTAGGGTCTCTATCCTGAACTCTATGTGTGTATGAGGTTGTTGGCACAAGAAGAGTGTCAGGTGTTGATCGACACATGATCAACCCATAACTTCATGCAAGAAGATCTTATGCAAACCATGGGCTTTCCAACAAAGAACCAATTGCAATTTAATACTATGGTGGGAGACAAACGCCACCTCAAATGCTTGTATGTGTGCTTGAAGGTGGAGTTAGATCTTCAAGAATCCAAGTTTGTTATGGACCTCTATGTGTTGCCCACGAAGGGGGGTAGACATCATCCTTGGAATGAGTTGGCTTAGGACCTTCGACAAGGTCTGATTACATTTTAGGAAGATCAAAATGAGCATTGACTGAGCCAGAGAAAGAGTTTGCCTCAAATTCCATAAACCCAAGGGAGTTGATGAAGTCATTTTAGAGGAATCCCTTAAGATCTACATAGCTACTCAAGAAGCTCTACTTTTCATGATCATGGTGAAGGAACCACAAAAGGTCGAAAGGCTAGAGGAAGTGTGACACAAAATGCAAGAGATCCTTGATCAATTCAAGGTAGTGTTCGTCGAGGCCATCGGCCTACCACCCCAAAAATCCCAAGACCATCACATCACTCTCCATCCAGGGGCTGGACTTATGAGTGTTCATCCTTATCGGTATACACAATCTTTAAAGAATGTAATCAAAAGACTTGTCCGGGAGATGCTCATTAGCAGGGTGATTCGGCCTAGTTTGAGTCCTTACTTATCATCGACTCTCTTGGTGCAGAAAAATAACAACACTACAAAGCCTTGAACGTTGTGACCTTAAAAGACAAGCACTCCATACACATCATCGATGAGTTATTGGACGAGTTGAATGAAGCACAAGTCTTCACTAAGATAGGTCTCTGATCTAGTTACCACCAAATCAGGGTGGCGGATGAAGACATTGTAAAAATGACATTTAGGATTCACAACAGAAAATTTGAGTTCCTTGTAATTTCATTTGGGTTGACCAACACTTCTGCCACATTCCAATGGGTCATGAATGACATGTTTTGACCAATGCTCCACAAATATGTCCTCATATTTTTTATGACATACTATCTATAGTTGGACATGGGAGGAGCATTTGGAACATGTAAGGGTTGTTCTACAAACCTTGAAGGAGCATCAATTCAAGGTCAAGAGGTCCAAGTGTAGCTTCAGACACTCAATAGTGTCCTACCTTGGCCACATTGTCGACAAATAAGGCATGAGTGCAGACTCTGAAAAGATTGTAACAATTCTCTCTTGGCTCAAACCGCATCTCTCAAGGCCTTGAGAGGCTTCCTTGGACTCACTGGTTACTACCAGAGGTTCATAAAGAAATACAGGATTATTGTTGCACCCTTGACTGCCATGTTAAAGAAAAATGCTTTTTCGTTGACTGAGAAATCCAAGCATACTTTTGAGCAACTCAAGCAAGCTTTGTGTAAGGTACCTTTGTTAGCTCTACCAGATTTCTCTAAATAGTTTATTGTCAAAACGGATGCATGTGACTATGGAACTGAGGTGGTACTAATGCAAGAAGGCCACCCTTATGCCTTAATAAGCAAGAACCTCTCCAATCTCATCAAGTCCTTCTCCACTTATGAGAAGAAAATGGTTGTGATCATGTTGGTGCTCAAAAAGTGAAGACCGTATCCCTTGAGAAGGGACTTTGTGGTCCGTATTGACCACAAAAGTCTTAAATATCTTATGGAGCAATGAATCACAACCCCAATCCAACAAAAATGTGTGTCCAAGATGATAGGGTAGGACTTTGAGCTGCAATATAAGAAAGGACAAGAGAATCGTGTCACTGACGCTCTTTCCCGATGAATGGAGGAAGCAAGGATAGAAACCTTCATGGCTGCATCAAGAATTATGCTTGTAGAGGGACTCAACTTGAAGAATCTCTTGCCTAGCAGACTAGGCAATGTCCAAGGGGGGAGGAGATGATGCAGATCCAATTGAACCTGAATCCACATTAGCAATAATTGGTACAAACCCTAAAGAATCTGGTGCCATATTGGCAAAGCTTGGAACACATCCAGAGGAACTCAGATCCAAAGTAGCATTGGATAGAGCTGATCAAGGACCCGACTTGCTCTTAAAATGATTTAGATCCAAGGAGAACTTGGAAGGGTCAGCTAGACCTATTGGAACCTATGTGGAGGTTGACCTCCCCCTTGGGGGAACCTTGGTGGGTGTGTGAAGAAAGTAAAGGGGCTGAAAATAAGCACTCTAATTTTGGTTTAGTCAACAAGGTCTTACCTATTCTTGGGTAGGGGCTTAGGAGGTGTTACCTAGATTTAGGTTTTGGTCAAAAAGTCTTCTTTTATTTTTTAGTCTCTTTTAAATTATGTTGGAAACTTGTAGAGAGGTGTAAATACCTTCTCTACAACCTATATATATATACCTCCCTTATAAGGTGCTTTGAGATCATGAAATGAAATGAACTTGTTGCCTCTCTCTATAAATTGCCTCCTCTATCTCTCCCTATGTCTTCCTCACTTTTCTCTCTTTGGCCTCAAGGCCCTCTCTCATGTTTCACTATGCTGCGTCAAGAGTAGGCATCAAGTAGGTCTGCACCTTGGTACTTGGCCCAAACCAAGTTTGGACAATAAACCCGAGCTCGATGGTGGTTGAACCTCTACTTCACCATCTTGTTCTCAGACGACCCTCTGGACCTTCAAACCTATAGTTGACCTTCCCAAGAATCCTCTATAGGTCCCATTAAGTCAAACTAACCTTAACCTAACCCCAAACCCATGTTTTCTGCCTTTTGACCCAAACAAATCCTATAAACTCAACCTAATTTGCATGCTTTGAATTACAGAATTTGACCCAACTTTCCTGAGTTGTATCTCCCTAACCTGATCTAAGCCTCAAATTTTAACCTTAAGTGCTCCCACATCTTTCCCACCAACCCTCAAAAAATCAGCCTTAGACCCTTACCCAGTAAAGATAATTGACCTTTTTACTAAACTCTTCTGAACTTGAAACACAATCTTGACCCAGTTTCCTGTAGCCTAATTTCGAGCCTATAAATCTCGAACCAAGTGAAGTTTGGCCCTTATTTTTTATCAGGACCTACTTCCACATGTCTCAATTCTATCCTTAAAATTACAACATTTTATCAGCTATATTTTGGGTGTGCTATTTTGTTTCCTGAAACCTATCAGACCCAAATAGAACCTAATCTTGTCTTAGTCTACCAAACCTAACGGAGTTCTAGGCTTGAACCTAGACCTACCCCCTTGGGCCCAGGAACGTAACAATGGTTTGCACTCCACTCGCCTCAACCCTTTACACAAAAATTTAAAATTCCCAGCCATATCTTAAAAAGGGGTCCTCGATATGAGCATCTCTCTCTCTCTCTCTCTCTCTCTCTCTCTCCTTTGCGCATCATCACTTCACGATGTCACATCTTCCCCTGTCCCCATCTTTCCCTCTTCACCTCTTTCACACAACCATCTCTCTTGAGTCTTTCCCTCTCTATGTCACCATGTCATTGCACCACCACCACCATCAACATCTCTATCATTGTTGTTGCACCTCCATCTGCATTGCTGCTATGCTACCATCCCCATCACTATCATTGTGCCTTTATTCCTATCATTTTTGTACCACCATCCCAATCACTTTTGCACCACCATTTAAGCCATGTCTGTTGTGTGCAACCATCTCAACCACCAACACCTGCAGGATGCATGTATCATTGTGCCACCACCAACATAGCAACACTTGTGACCCCTCTCTCCCTCTTTCTGCATCAGATCTCCACCACTATCAAAGCACCATCAAAATTTTGATGGTGCATGGATTATTTCTCTCAGAAAAAAAGATCAAGTTTCTAGATTTTTAGTAATCTAGGCTTAAAAAAGTTATATTATTGTCTTTTTTAAATTGCCAGCAAATGTTTTTTCTATTTATAAATTCTCTATTATGTCTATTAAATTGATCTTCCTATTCTGCATGTTTCTCATTTTTGGTTACTAGTAAGTTAGCCACTAAAATTAAACAAAATTTCAGGTCCAAATGGCTTTTATTGGGTATTATGTTGGTCTCAATATGTCTAGTTTCTCAATAAGATTGCTCCTGCACATTTTCAATGGATTGGGAGAAATTTCAATTCTCTCTCTTTATGTTATTAAGAAAAAGTTTGTTCTCCAAATTTGCATCGTTATAACATTTGTAGGATGCAGAAAAGATATGTCATAAGGTGATTCTTTTGAGCTAATTCAAAGTAGTTGTGAAGAAATGCAAGGGCGGGATTTCTAGTCAAGTGGAATCAGTGACTTCATGTTTATGGTGAATTAAGGAATTATATATGTATTCTTGGGGGAAAAAATGACCTTTTAAATGGAAGTCTCATGCTCTTTATTATTTTCCATACATTCAGGAGACAAGCAACATTCATATTTCTTGATCATTAAATTTTTTGTGTTAATAGATGCCTTGTGTGGAAATAACTTTTTTCCTACTAACTACTTGTGCTTATGAATGCATTCAATTCTAGTTATGAATCTTTTTAGATACTACATAAACAACATTTAAGATATATTCATGTTAGATTTAAATAATTGTATAAAAACAAACATGCAAACCTAAAATTTATATCATTGGTCAATAATGTCTCATTGCCAAAATGCATACTAGTAATCTAATTGTTCTGGTTGTTGCTTTACCTGGTTTTCATTTACCTGTTTTCATGACAAATTATAATTGAATATAAATATGTTACATGTACTACAAATAAATGCATAATCACACAACTTGTTTCTTATACATCTTATCAAAATTGGATGCAGGTCTACACACGGTTGTTTGGCTACAACCTTTTTTCTATCACATTTTCCTATACATGCTTTATCTATGTCCTGACCACTCAACATCCCCTATCGCTAAAGTCCTAACATATAAAAGATATTGTAGCAGATCATTAAAAAACTCTTAATAAATACATAAAAGTAGTTCAATCAACAATTCTTAACAAATATATACACAAGCACACACACATATACACCTACACATTTTACATCAAGATGTACTCAAACATATTGCTATGTGTACTTTTGCCTGTTGTGGTCAATCTCACCATATATACTGTACTTGTATGCCAAAATATTCTTTGGTGTTATTTTTCGCCTTTTCACCTTAAGTCACAGTAGTTTACATATCACCTTTAATGGTTAAACTGAAATAAGATTTAATAGAGAGTTGTATGAGACATTATTCGTCATTGAAAAAAATGAGGATGTATGATATACAAATCAATGTAACACCCAAAAAATCCTAGACTTGTAACTTTTAAAAAAAAAATCGAAAGCCTTGTAATCATTCATTTATCAGAGTTTTAAATAGTAATTCAACGAAAATTGATAATTTTGAAACAACAAGTCAACGAACCTTGGGCGCATTACTTGTGAAACCTTTTTCTTTACACAACGGAAAAGGGAAGGGGGGGGGGGGGGGAGGGGGGGCATCACCCCCTCCTTTGCTAAAAAGAGGAAAAAGGGAGGGTGTGGTGCCCATCCCTTGCAGGCAAAGAAGATAAGAAGGGGAGGCCCTTGCCTACCAGAAAACAGGAGGAGGAAGGGGTGATGCCCCAGCTTGTCGAACAACTAGGAGGAGTCAGGGGCTTTGCCTCTACCTGCTGGAAAACACAAAGGCAGGGGATTTGCCCCTACCAGAAGAAAATAAAGAAATAGACAGGGGTAGGCTCCACCCCTGCCTACCAAAAAAATAGGGAGGCAAGGGCTTCGCCCCTGTCTGTCGAAAAGAGGCAACAGGGGCATCACCTCTGCCTGTCGGCCAAGAAAACCTAGGGAGATAGGGCCGTTGCTTCTACCTGCCGATCGAAAAAATAGAAGAAGTTTTAAGAAGAAGACAATGAAGAGAGAGAGTGAGAGATTAAGAGAGGTTACCTGAGGTGACGGGGTGTGTGATCGTTGCAAAAAAATTTCTTTCTTTTTAAGGAAGGAAAACTCTCGCAAGGCCCACATGACCTTTTGAAATAGATTTTGAAAATAACTCGACTTTGTTTTTAGAAAATGCGAGAAAACTGGCAGACGGGATTCGCTCTTCGGTACGAGGTTCAACCGTTCCTGGTTTCTTTACCAGGGGTAATTGAACCAAGGATCGAATTTATGCCTTTGCTTTGCCTAACAAATTATTCTAAGTCCTAAATGCACATAGAATCATGCTTGTGCCATGGATTTTGAAGAAGATATGATGCATGCTTTTGAATATGTTGCTTTGATTTGAAAAATACTTAGAAATATTTTGAGAATTGAATTTTTAAGTGATTTTGAAGCTTGATTTGAGAATATATTTTAAAAAAAATTGTTTGAAAATAGACTTAAAATAGATTTGAAATGATTTTGAAAATTACTCAGAATTATTAAACCTGAAATTGATTTGATTTTGACATTGAAAATGAAATTAGGAATTCGGACTTAGAATTTGAAGAAAAAAAAGCTGAAATTACAAATGAAATTGAAAGTTGAAATCAAATTTTGAAATCAAGAATTTAGATTCGTAAATTGAAATTTGAAATCTGGCTCAAAAATTGAAATTGGAAATTGAATTGAAATTAAACCTTGAAATTGAAATCAAAATTGAAATTTGAAATTTGAAATTTGAAATTTGAATTTTGAATTGAATTTGAAATTTTAAGTTGAATTTGGAAGAAAAGGTTGGAATTTAAAATTAAAATTTAGAATTGGAAATTGACTCAAAATTTGAAATTGAAAATCAAAATCAAATTTGAAATTGATTTTGAAATTTGGAATTGAATTTTGAAATCAGAATTGATTTGAAATTTAAATTTTAGATTTTGAATTTAAAAAAAAATAGAATCAGAATTGAAATTTATAAATTTGACTTGGTTTTGAAATTTTAATTTAAAAATTGAATTTGAATTTGAATTCAAAAATTGAAATTGAAATAGAAATAGAAATTAAAGTCAAAATTAAATATGTTTTGAATTTTTTAAAATAATTTTGAAAACACTTTGAATTTGCAAATGATTTTAAATTTGAAATTGAAATTCGTTTTCGAAAATAGTTTTGAACTTTACTTGAAAATAAAACAAAATAAAAAATAAATTTTGAAAATCAGTTGGAAAATTTACTTTAAAATTGAAAATATTTTGAATAATTTTGAAAATAGAAAATAATGATGCAATTCTATCTTAAATAATGAACATGTTTTTTTATATTCAAAATTTATATCAAAAGAGAATTTTATACCTTTATAGAATTAAAACAAGACTAAATTTTCATTTATTCATGACTGTAGCCACAAATATACTTTGAATTAATCTTTATTAGAATTCTAATAAATAAATAAAATAAATTTTGTGCCTTTATAGAATTAAAACAAAATTAATTTTCATATATTCATGACTATGGCCACAAATATACTTTAAATCAATCTTTATTTGATCTTCTAATAAATGAAGAAAAGATAAATTGATTTTTGAAAATTGATGATTTTCGAAAATGACCTAAGAGTGTAGGTCAAATTTTATTTAATAAAGAATAATAATTCTAAGTATTATTCATATTCTGACTATGGCCATAAATATAGATTTTACTTAGTTTTATTTATCCTTTATTAAAATGGTGCATGTGCCATTCGTATTTTCATAGTGTATTTAAAATAAAATGAAGAAAATGTAATAAATTAATATGAAATTAAAATTAAACTATATTCTCATTCATTCTAAACTAAGCATAAAGTGAAATTCTTATTAATTGAATTATCACAACTCTTGAATTAATTGAAATAATTGAAATAATTGAAAAGGAAATAAAATGAAAATTCTTACAAAATTAGCAAACATGTTAGAAATAAATGTAGGCATTTATGAATTTTCTTAATTATTGAAAAATTGAGAAAATATCCAAATTAGTCTTTTTATGCCCCAAAAATAAAAAATAAATAAACAAAATAAAAGCAAATGATGTATGACTTTGCAAAACCTTTGAAAATGATGTTTTGGAGTTTTAAATTTTCTAAATTAGGATTTAAAACATATAAATTCATTTTAAAACTTGAATTTAAAATGAATTTAACTTGGAAATTGAGGTTTTTATGAAAATATATTGAAAATGATTGGAATAAAAGCAAAATAAACTCTATATTTTTTTTAAAATGAAGTCAAGGCATTCTAAGTTGATAAGAGATTTTTTTAATTTATGAAATACACGAATTATGTTTAAAAAATGAATTTAAAAGTGTTAAAATGCCCAATTTAACTTCATTTTAACAAAGAAAATGATTTTTACAAAATCGGTTTTGAAAAATGCAATGGATGAAGGGTCAAATGACTATAGAAATTTATGAAACTTAATGTAGAGACTTTTTACAACCTTAGGAACACTTTAGAATTGGAAAATATAAGGAAAGTTTGAAGAAAATTTTTCATTAAGGCTTTTTATCTAATTAAAACAGGATTTTATAAAATTAGGATATAAAAGCAGACCCTATCAAAGTGTTTTGAGTGAATAAAGGTCAAAAACAACTCAAATGAAGCTAAAAATGAATCCATGGATTTATGACACATCAGAAGAATATTTTCTTTTTACAAAACTTGAAAATCATTTTTAAAACTCAAGATATGATTGAAACAACAGAACATAAATTTTAGAAATTGGGAATTGGGTTTTAGCATACAAGATTCTGTAATTTTAGAGTTTTAGAGGCTAAATCAATTCACTTCTCTCAAATTTGTGGGAGAAGTTGCTTAATTTAATCAAGAAACAACTACATTTATAAAAATGAAAAATCAATCCTCGTTTAGAAATAGTGACTTTGGGAAGTCATTGTTCCATCTCAAGAAATCGACTTGTTACAGAACTTAAAGTTCTGTAATCAGTCACAGTTTTTAATAAATTTGGAATATCAAATGAGAATAAAAGTTTATAAAATTTAACATAGATAAACTAGACTCAAAATGTATGAAAACCTTTTTTACAGATTCTGAAAATAAGTTTTCATTAGAGATAACTAATCTAAACAAGTTGACAAAAAATTTAAGTAATGCTTAATAAGGCAAAATGATAGGGATTTGATTTTCAATCAAAACCAATCATGAAAATTCCATAGAAATAACTAACAATTTGCAGAGGTAAACTCGACATGCATAGAATAAAGATCCAATTTAGAGATTTAGAAAACAAACTTCCATTGAGGAGATCCAATCCAAACAATTCAGGTTAAAACTTGAGAAAAGTCTGTCAAAGAAAATTGATAGGGTTTTGATTTTTTATCCGAATAATAGATGAAAGAAAAATAAAAATTTATGAACATTGGCATGCATAAACTAGACATTCTAATGAAGAAACTCTTTTCTACAGATCTAGAAAATGATCTCTCATTGTTGAGATATAAATGCAACAAGTCGGTCCTAGGTCTGAGCAATCTCTGGGATTGCAAACAGATGGAGTTTCAACTTAAAATGCAAACAAAATATAAATCCTCCATATAAATTGCTTAACATTTACAGAGATGAACTATACATTCATATGAAGAAAATACCTTTTACAGATCTCAAAAATAATCTCCCATTAGGGAGATATGACTGACAAAATGGGCCAAAAATTAGACTATTAAAATGACACAGTATAATAGGGTCATGGTTTACGACCATAATCAGGTATGAAAGCACCATAGAAATTGATAAAAATTAACATGGACAAACTAGATTCAATGTTAAAGACATCTTTATTTATAGATTGGAAAGATCATCTCTCATTAGGGAGAAATCAATCCAACAAGTTGGTCTAATTTCAGGGAAAATTCGGACGGCCCAGAATGACAGGGTCCGAATCCCAATTTTTAAAAAAGACTAAATCAACTCAGATTGATCTCATTTTTGGTGAAGATCCCTAAAACACATGAATGAATATTAAGTATAGAAATCAGATTAAAATGATGCCTAATTATATGTGAATTGATGGAATTAAAATCAGACCAGAATTAAAAATATCATCAAAACATAATTGAATGGGATAGAACCTCATTAATCAATTGATCTAATGATCAAGCATGAGATCTATCATTTCAGATCATGGATGATGATAAAAATGATCCAAAAATATAATTAAAATATCTAAAAATTAAATTCAAAGCATTGGAGCATAAATTAAAATTGATTTAGCCAATTGAGAATGAGATTTGATCTATTGAAGATCAAATCCCCTAATTCTAATGGCTAGAATGAAAATTGCTCAAATCAAATAGCAATTCAAAAGCATGAAATGAAAATTAACATAAAAAAGAAGTAGATCTATATTGCTAATTATGAAATTGAAAGAAATTGAGAAAAAAAAAGATCTAATTGCAAAAATTGAAAATTGTAAAAAGAAAAGAAAGAGAAAAAAAATCAAAAAGAGGGAAGAAAGGACCTACCTTTGGGCTAAAGAGGGGATCTTCTTCTCCTCAATTGGCGTCAATCCCAAGGAGGAAGGAAGGAGATAGAGAGGGAGAAGAGGAGAGAAAGAGAGAATTCCTTTGATTCTCTCAATTTCTCAAATTTTCAAGTTCTGAAAAAGAGACCCCCAAGGGAGTCTTATTTATAGCCCAACTTGGAGGCATTTTAAATACTCACATTTTTAAGATATTTTTGAGCCTAAGGCTGAGGTGGCAAAGGGCTCACATAGGGGGGGGTGTAAACACCCCAAATTTTCACTCACCTCCCCGACATTTTCATCAAACATCATCATCCAGCCTTTGAAATCGCCGAAGGGCAAAATGGTCATTTTCTGAACCCGGACCTTGCAAAAGTCTAAATTTCATCTGCAACTCTCAAAATTTCTCTATTTTCAGCTCAGATGTTTAAAATTCTATTCCTGACAGGAGACAGGAATCTCCAAGTCCTGGTTCAAGATTATATTTCATAAGACATGTCATTGTATAGCATTGCATGAGCATTTCATATCACTGCACTGCACAGCATGTCATTTCGAGGTCCAGAACTCTCGATTTCAAAATTTTCAATCCAGATTAGAATTTCAACTCTTTTCAAAATTGATTTCAAAACCCTGGGTCTTCAAAATTATCAATTCTTCCCATTTTACCCCCAGGGCTCTGAATTTTAAAATATTTCCTCAGGAAAACGATCTGGATAGTTTTAATATGGATTTCAGCCACCTTATCTCAGATTTTGCCCTTGTGACAATTTCAAATATCTTCCTTTTACAAATTTGCCCTACAGGGGCCAACTCTTTTCAAAATTTCTGTTTTGCCAATTAGTCCAAATTTTTATGAAAATTCCAAAAAGAGGTTGTTGTCTTGTTCTTATTTCAATAAAGAAGCAATGTGGGACCCACACTGAGGTGGTGTCACATAGACTTTTCTTTTGAAAAACCTGAACTTTGAAAAATCCAAAAAAATAGGAGCCTTGTCCCCTGGATTGGCGCCACTTGTCTTTTCTCTCTCCTCCCATTTATCTGCCAAGTGTCAGTGTGGGGCTACCTTAAGAAGCCGCCACATGTCATTAGACCCCCTCTTCATTCCATGCCATGTGTCAGCATCCACCATCTTCACCTTGCGCCATGTGTCATTCCAAGGTCACCATGAGATGCCACATGTCATGTGTTGTCCTGTTCACAAAAAGTAGAGCTTGTCTCCCTTGAGGTGGCACCATTTGAATTATGTCTCCTGCAAGTGACACATGTCACTCTCTCCTTTTCTCAGGAAAAGTAGATGACACATGTCACCCTCTGCTCTTCTCAGAAAAGCAAGTGACACGTGTCATTCTCTGCTCTTCTTAGAAAAAGCAAATGGCACATGTCATTCTCTGCTCTTCTCAGAAAAGCAAGTGACACATGTCATTCTCTGCTCTTCTTAGAAAAAGCAAATGACACATGTCATTCTCTGCTCTTCTCAGAAAAAGCAAATGACACATGTCATTCTCTGCTCTTCTCAGAAAAAGCAAATGACACATGTCATTTTCTGCCTCCTTCAGAAAAAGCAACAATTCAAATATTCAAACTCCAGGATGAGGTGGCGCAAATCCTGAAGTCTCCTCCCTAAATTCATTTTTTGAGATGGTGCCACGTGTCCCTTTCCCTCCTTTTCCTCCCTCTTGCCACATGTCATTGTAGGAGCCACCCTGAGGTGGTGCCACATGGCAGTCTCTCCTTTCCTCTAGAAAAAGCAAAAATTAAAATTTCAAACTCTCTGTGAGGTGGCACCATCTGAATCCTCTGCCTTTCCTTCTGACACATGTCAATGTAGATGCTCTGAGGTGGCGCCACATGTCAGTCTCTCCTTTCATCAGAAAAAGTAGAATTCAAACCCCTCTGAGGTGGCCTCTTCTGCTTCCTCTGCTCCTACCTTCTGACACATGGCAGTGTGGAGCCACCTTGAGGTGGCGCCACATGGCAATATCTCCTTCTTTCAGGAAAACCAAGCTTTGAATTTCAAACTCCAAGAGGACATCCTCTGAGGTGGCGCCATTTGGGAGACTCCTGCAGAGAAAATCAAGCAAGCTTTTTGAAAAATTCTAAATTCCCCTGCTGAGGTGTCTCACTCACAAAATTCTTATTTTTATTTTCTCAAAAAATCAAAATGGCATGCCCTGAGATGGCACCACATGGAAGGTCCAGATTCACTTGTTTGAATTTTGAAAATCTCCAAAATTTCTACAAATACCCTAGCCCATGCCCAGCTCAAGGAGAGCCCTGTTTGAGAATTGAACTTCAGAATTCCATTTTATTTCTTTCTTGTTTTCCTCTGGATTCACGCCCCTCTGGAGCCCATTGTCAAGGTAGTCGTTCATTTCGGGAGTTCCAAAACTGCAGGAGAACACAAGGTAAGCCCCTATTCCAATCGATTTCATCATAGTTTGATTCGTGTTGTCGTTTGAAGAAAGAGCTCATCCGAGGGATGGATCGAGTTATTCTCATAAAACGACATATATAAAAATATTCAATTATGCTTCCTTGATGATTTTTAGCATTCATGCATTTAGCTAGATTTAATTTGCATTTTATTTCGTTAATTTAGCATGTTTCATGAATTAATTAGGATTAATTTAGCATTTATTTCAATTCTGCTCAGTTTCAGTAGTTCTCTGTTTTTTTCAGTCAGTCCACACGTCATTTTATGCATTTATTTTTCATTAAAAATTCTAAAAACGTCAAGGAATGCACCCTTAGGTGTTCCTTAAAATATGCCAAAAATTCGGAGAGATTTGAATTCGTTTACTGCGGTAAACGTTCAAAAAGGTGAGTCGGGTTTTATTACCCAGGATGTGTTCTAAAATGTCTTTTCCGACTTGTAAAATCGATATCTCCCTCATGGAAGATCCTCCTTTCGATCCGAAAAATGTTATGAACTTGGGAGGATGTCTAGTTTTTAACCTGATTTTACCAAATTTTTTCTGTTTTGTTTTTATATTTCAAAAAATCTGAGAGTTCGGGACACTTGTCAGAGCCTGATTTGGGCCTCTGAGATTTTGGATCTACTTAGGGCTATGGGTTCTCTTTGTGTGTTGCTCCAAATCCAAAACTGTAAAAAGTGAAAGTTATGTCCGAGATGTCCTCTGTTTGAATATGAAAGATTGTGATTTTTAGAATAGTGGTGATACCTGTTTTGGATTTTTCTTGTCAGTCACCTGTTTGGTCACATTTGTCTGTTCTGTTATTTTAGGCGTAAAAATTTATATTTTTATCTATGTGTATGTTGATCAAATGCCGAAGTCATGAACATGAAAGTTGTCTCTTTAGGTGTTATAAGTATCTATGTTAAATATCAAAAATTTCCATGGCTGTTTTCTATTTATTTAGCATTTTATGTTAAATTAGGCCGATTTTTACCTCCGTCAGAACAAAATCCCTGTTACCGAACTCACCATGGCTCAAATCCCGAGGCTGTAAAAACCAAAAATGTTTCATTTTGGGTCCTTTAGCAGTCTGAAAAATATCATAAGTTTGTATGGAGTAAATCTTGCATTATCATATTAAGCATTGCATTTGGTTCGGGTCCATAGGCGAAATCCACCATTTCTAGGACTTTCTTTAAATTTTAGCATTTAAATCATATCATTTCATGATTTTTAGCATTCTGGGATGTTTATCAGAGTAGTTAGATACTTCATGCCGAATTTGGTGTAATTTGGAATTCATTTGAGGCTCAGTTTAGCCATATCATCAAAACAGGGCCCCGCGGGACCCCGATCCAATCGAAAATCAAGCGAAATTCATTATTTTTGATGAATGATAGCATGTCAAATTCTGATTTTACAGTCCTAATGTGTTTAACAGCAGGTCATCATATCTCATATTGCATTTCATCATCATTTGATTCAATTTGAATTTCAAAATCTCAATTTTACCAAGTTTTCCTTCAAAAAACCCTGATTTTAAAGGTATAACTTTAATATTATGGGTATTTTGGTCATTTTTATCCCAATTCCGAATTTCAAACTATTTTCTACTAAATTCATTACATTTTCATCATTTCAAATATCAAGGAAGCATGATAATAGGGTTTATATCCAATTAAGTCCAATAATTTCATAATATTATTGGAAAATCTTGGAAAAACCCACATATTTGAGCTAACCCTATTTCAAGTTTGGCAAGGACATTCAAATGAAGGAGCTGAAGTCTGCAATTTCCATTTATTTCATTTATTTAGTGATGTAATAATGTAAAATTTGGAATAAGAGATTTAATTTTCTGCTTAGACTAGGATGCATATCATATAGTTTGAATTTATACAATATCCTGTTTATGTGATGCATGCATTTTATTTCAAAAGCACTATGGATGATCACAAATGGCACGTGCACCAACTCTTAGGGAGTTGATGAACTCGGTGGAATCCATATTTACGGCCCTAGTCGGAATATGGACGAGACCCACATCCATCATCTTTCTACTAGTCACATTGAGCCTACACTCTTAGGCTATCTTAAAATGCACATCATATTTCTAATATTTTCAAAGTATTGTGCATTAAATCAATTAAACTCTGAACATATTCATGACCACAGTCAGAATATGTGAAGGATTTATTTTGACTTAATACACATTTTCCAACAAATTTCTTAGAAAATCTTTCAAAGTGCATTCATACACTCATATCATTTGCATCATGAAATCATTGATTTTTTCATGATTTTCTTAAGAAAACTTCATTCTCAGAGAAATCGATTTCTCAAGAAACTCTGAGTATTTTCCAAAATCGGTTTTCACAGTTTTCCATGGAAACCAGTCTCTCAAGAAACTTCTAAGTTGGATTTCCAAGATCAAAGTTTCCCTTGATTTTCCCTAGAGAATGTCATTTTCTTAAGATTTTCAAAAAGAGTTTTCCAATCTTTCTCAAGAATCAAATTTTCAAGAGTTTTAAGGCTAAGATTCCCAGGATTTCAATTTCCCAAGTTAAATTTTCTTCTCCAATGAGTTTTCCTATAAATTTTCCATCATTTTCCTAAGAAAATTCTCAAAGTCCAAGTTTTTCTGAGAAGTGTTTCCCTTTTGGAATGTTCACCCTTTTTCTCAAGAATTCCTTCTATTTTCCCAGGATTTTCATCCATTCATGATTTTCCCACACCTTTATGAACTTTCTCGTGATTTCAAAACCCCTTTCATCTGAGTTTCCTAAGAAATTGACTTTCCCTGAGAAATATCTTTCAACTCCAAATATTTTCCAAGCATACATCATGTTTTCCTACTTCCATTTTCCAAAATCTCATAAGCACATGCCTGAATTCTCTGTGCATTTAGGATAGAACACAATTTTGATGATTCAACTAAGTCAAGCACAATTTTGGTCCTTGGTTCGATTACCCCTGTTAAAGGCGGCAGGAACGGTCGAACCTCTTACCGACAGGTCGAGCCCCATCCCATGGATTTTCCCGCAATTTTCAAAACGGAGGCGAGTATTTCAAAACAATTTCCAAAATCCGGTCAAGTTTGAAGCGCAAAAGCGTTTCCCTCTCTCTCTTCCGCAAGGAAGGGAAGACGGCGAAAAATTTCGCGACGATAACAGGTTTGGCGACCGTGATGGGACCTGTCCTTGTCTGACCTAAATTATGCTTGACTTAGTTCAATTATCAAAATTGTGTTCACAAAATGTCAGCTCTTTACTTTTGATATCATGCGAACCTAGGAGCCTAGATTCTGACTTAGCTGACATTGACTGCATGTAGCTTAGGCATGGTTTGGTAGGACTAGATTGAGGAGAAATTTTCATGCTCACATAGACTTAGGTCTAAATACAACTCTCCTTAATTTGGGATCTGAATGCAAACAATGTATGCTTCTTCAAAGTTTTCAAAATCTATCTCTCTAGGATTTAAAGCCATCTATTTCTTGCATGTGATCATTTTTTCAAATCTCCATTACCTATCATTACCCGGTCTTCACGTTGTTGGGCTCTCTTCCAGAACCCTAGTTCGGGACAGAGCCTCACAACTGGGCCAATTATTTGGGTTAACACCCCCCTACCACGTACCGCGGGCCACAGTCTAAAGTATATCGGTAGGCGCTCAAGGATGTTGGAAAACCTTACCTTAGAACCGGAGTTGAAATTATATGTCACGTACCTCGAATTTTGGTTCGGGTATATAGGCATAACTGGATTGGACAAAGATGATCTGAGCCTAGAGTTAGGATTAAGGTCCTACAGTTGTTTTCAAATTGATGCATTTAGAGTCAGCCTTTTAGGGAGTGTTGTATGTGCATAAATGTTTGTGCAGAATGTGATTGTTTGTATGTTACCTCTATTTCCTTACATTTTCCCAAAATATTTTCAAAATATCCATATTTCTCACATTTTTCTTTATTTCCTAAAACCCTGGATGATTTCCTCAAATATCCCATTTCTTTCAAAACTCCAGGTGATTTTTCATTCTTCCGTTCCAGTGGATCTCAAATTTCCAGCTGCATTTGTATCCTGCCTGCAATTTTTCAAAATCATATGTTTTCTTTCCTTGAATTTCAATCATTTTGTCTATTTGCCAAATTCTCCATCTTATTTTCTTCTTGAATACCTTGATTTATTGCGGTGAAAATTGTTTACCCGCCTGCCTTCTCCTTATTCTAAATCCATTTGCGGATTGTTTTTCCAAGAGATATCTCTTTCCTTCAAAAATGGTATTTTCCTCGTGGTTGACGACCTCGCCTAGGTAACAAGGCACATTTTCTGTTGTTATTTCTCTTACAAAGAATGACAACACAATTGTCGTGATTTCAGCGGCGACTCCATCCCTAGTAATGGGATATTCTTCCAATTGTCTACCACATCATCAATAATCATTTTTTTCCCAATCCAAAATTTCCTCAGAGTCTAATCAAGACTTCATCCTGCAGAGAGCATCCACAACATTTGATGGTTCGAACAAGGTCAGGAAAAAGAACCACATCACCACAGTACTCCTCAGCCTCAGAAGAAGAGATGGACTCCCCGCGATCCGAGAGGAGTCAGGAGCAGCAGCAAGGGGAGGATTGCATAGACCCACAGATGTATGCCATGTTCTAGAAAATGATGACCAAAATGATGAGTGAACAGGCTGGGACCAGTGCAGAGAAGAATCCATTCAGAGAGAAGTTCCACGGGCACAAGGATAAGAAGACTTCCAAGAAGCAAGTTCAGCCAGAGGAAATTTCAGATGAATCAGAATCAGAGGAAGACACCGATGAAGAATATGAGGTGCCTCCGGCATTTCAGAAACAGGGCCGAGAACAAAGGAGGAGTCGCAAATCAAAGAATCAAGTTGCAGAAGAGCCCCTGCAGTCACAGTTCAAAGAAATGGCCAAAGTTGTTAAAGACCTGCAAGCTCGCGACAAGGGCAAGAAAGTCTTCACTAGCGAGGATTTTTATGATGGATTAGAAGGAGACAAAGAACTGTAAAATCTGCCTCGCAAGTTCATCAAATTCGATGGTTTTGGTGATCCCAAAGCCCATCTCGCCATGTTCTTCGCCGAATGCTCCAAATTCAAGAGAGACAATAGGGCCCTATTTCTCTGTTTTCCTCGTAGCTTAGAAGGCACTGCCGCCAAGTGGTACTCTGAGCATATCAATCCAATCGAGCTGCGAGAATTCGATAAGGTGGTCAACCTATTCATTGAGCGATTTCTGTTCAATACTGAAGCGCTCCCAACATTGAGCCATCTCTGCAATCTAAGGCATAATGAAAATGAAAAGGCAAGGGACTTCATTCGCAGATGGAGAGAGACCTGCAACAAAATGAGGGATCCTATATCAGAGAGGCATGCTTTATCGCTGATCCTGAACAACTTCTCACAACCTTTGAGAAGTCATATCTCCACCTCGCCTTCCAAGTCTTTCATAGAGCTTACTGAACGAGCCGAGTGGCTCGAGATGGGGTTGGAAAACGGTGTCTACGATGGTATCACCCTCGTCAAGAACAATCTAGATCCAAAGAAAAAGGCAAATTTCACCTCCTCCGCCAACATCAGCCGCAATGATAACAAAGGTAGTAAGGGAAACCATGCGAATCAAGAGGAAAGACAGAATAGCAAGCTATCTCAGCCCAACTTTCCACAAAAGGAAAAGATAAAGTGTGAAGGTTGGAGTAATGATCGTGTGTTCACTCCTCTCAAAAAAACAATCGAAGAAGCCCTTGAATTCATGCTGACTAAGGGATTAGTGAAGCTCCCAAAGGCCACAACTCCTCCCACCATCATGGGAAGGTTTAGGAATCAGTTTTGCAAGTTCCATCGGGCAGTGGGGCATGACATTGATCATTGTTTTGTCTTCAAAAATATTGTTCAGGATTGCATTGACAAGAGCCTCCTTGCTGAAGAAGAAGAAGAAGACGAGCTAGCCATCTTGACCAAGCATTTCCCAGATCATTCAGAAAATTGACGATGCTAAAGTTTCCTGCTTTCTTCCTTTCGTTTTGCCAGTCACCTCGTAGGAACAAGTCCGCCCAGTTTTTGCAACCTTTTGGTCGAGTGTTTATAAATATGCAGTCTTTTTGTTATCAGTTCTGCTTATCAATAAAATGTGAATTTTCTTCATATAATACTTCTTTCTTTTGCCCCATTAGGGCACCTGTTTTCATTTTGAAGAATGTTCTTTGCCTATTCTTTTCAAGACGAGGGGCAATTTATGAGAGAAATGAAATTACCTATGAGGGTTTTTCAAAAATCGTGAAATTCTTGAAAATTTTCTACAAACATCTTCGTTATGATTACCCAAAAGTTTAATATTTCGGTTCAATCTTTTTCAAAAATCAACCATCGCGGTGATCTTCTTTTCTTAAATTGGTTTCAAACCATTATCTTTAAAATCAACCTTTGTGGTGATTTTCTTTTCCAAAATTAGTGTTAAACCAATTCGTTTTCAAAATCAACCCTCATGATGATCTCTCTTTAAAATCAACCCTCGTGTTGATTCCTCTTTCAAAGATCAGCTCTCACGCTGATCATTCTTCAAAATCAACCTTGCAGTTGGTTTCCTTCCCCAAAATGATTTCTCACTTTCAAAATAACATTCTCCTTTTATTTTAAAGATCCCATGTGCAAACACTTTCTCACTTCTCATTTTGCTTTTATCATTTCAAAGGGATAATATAATTTTGTTTCCTTTCCTTGATTTTTAAGCATCAATAAAATTTGTCGATAGTTTGGCACCATTTTATTTGCGTCTCTTTTCTTTTCACAAATATGTCTCTTGTAAGGAACGGTCTTGAGGATGTCTCTCAATCAAGAAGCCTGTCACCTTATTCCTCGATTATCCTTCTTTGTATTCAAAATTTTCCTCCCTAGTTACACTGGGGCATTTTTTTTGAAAAATCTATCTTTACCTCAAAACATCCTGTATGCAGGCAGGATAAACAAATCTCTCATTTTGCATGTATATGCACCCACTTGCATTAATTTTGCATTCATTTACATTTCATGTGCATTTTCACTTCATTTTGCATTAAATTTGCATCCATTTTTTTCCCCTTCAGGTTAAGGGATAAACCTGAATCATTTTCCATGATTTTCCAATTTCTATTCATATCCCCGTTCAGGATAAGGGGTTAATTCTGAAAATCAGACCACATACATCTAAATATGATGATCTTTTTCATTGCAAGTCAAATAATCCAGTCCTCGAACTGGCCATTCTCAAAACTTTCAATCTCAGCTCTCGCCCTATCGATTTTCAAAAATTCAATCTTCTGAATAAAGATTTTCCTTTGAGATTCGAGCCATGACTCGAACTTCCCAGCTTTCCTTTGAAGATTTGAGTTTTAACTCAAGTTTTCTTTCCTTCAAGACCTAAACTTTCCAGTTACCTTTCGAGATTCGAGCCCTGACTCGAACTTTCCTGCTCTCCTTCGAAGATTTGAGTTTTAACTCAAGTTTTCTTTCCTTCAAAATCTGAACTTCTCAGTTTTCCTTTGAAGATTCGAGCCCCGACTCGAACTTTCCAACTTTCCTCTGAATATTTGAGTTTCAACTCAAAAATCTGAATTGGCCTAGTTTTTCCTTTTAAGATTTGGGTTTCGACCAGAACTTTATCTCCTTAGAAACCAAACTTCCTAGCTTTCCTTTGAAGGCTCGAGTTTCGACTCGAATCTTCCATCTTTCCTTGTAAAACCTGAGTTCTGATTCAGATGGTATTTCAAAACCAGCTTTTGAGTTAGGCTTACCTTCAAAATTCCAACTTCGTATTGGATTTACTTTCGAAATTGAGGGATGTGTCAATTCGGATGTCAAGTGATCTCTTTTACTAAGGATTTCAAGAACACTTTGTCAATTTGTCAATCAATTACTTGTTGATTTCAGAATTTTACTGCACAAAATTTTACCTCAGTTTACCTTCAGTATTACTTCCAAAAGGGCAAAGCTTTTGTGAAGAAGGATTCAAAATCCAGATTCTTTCTATTGGCCAACCAAAAGGATGAAAGATAAATCCTCAATATGGCCAGAAAAGAAGATTCAATGTTTTTGCAAAGCCATAGATGATCGATATTGATCGCAGTCAATGGCACATCTTTAAAGGCTATTCTTGTAAAGATGAGGCAGTGGAAATATCCTGAGCGCTAGAAAAAGAGAGAATTCATCCAAGCCCTGTCTCCTTAAAATCACCTAAGCTGCAATTAAATATCCGCAAAAGGGATATCTCACTTGTCGTCAAGATGAAGGCGAATTAAGCGAGTAGACCCCCGGGACCAAAGAAGATTTGAAACATCTCCAAGATGACGGAGTTTGCGACGGATCCTTCCAGGGAAAGTCCAAAGCACTGTCGAGATGAAGGCAGATGCGATGAACCTCCCGACAATCCCTAAAAGATATTTAATTTCAGCTATTACCCAAAGATCTCCAAGCCAATGAGCCAATATCATCAACATGACCCTTGAGGAAAAGAAGGATCGAAACATCTCCAAGTTGACGGAGTTTGTGACGTACCCTTTTCAAAAAGAGAGCAAGAGAGGAAAAAGAAAGAGAGGAAAAGCCAGAACACCTCCAAAATGAAGGAGAATGTAACCAAAGCCCAAAAGAGCCTGAAAGAGTGCAGAAAGATTATCATGAGAGAAGCTCCTAAGATATCAAACTGCCAAATCTATCAAGAATCTTCTTTAAATTTGTGAAATTCTATTATCAATTGCTTTCATAATATCAAATTCTCTTTCCTGCACATATCAAGGAAATTGATAACTTCTTTGAAGAAGGTCAATCGCAAGCAATTTGGATTCAAAATCTTGATTCTATGAAGTCAATCCTGTTTGGAGGTAATACTTCAGGTAGAAAAGAAGGAATATTTTCACAACAATGAGCATCATTTTCAATTATTTTGAATCAACAAAATTTTCAACATTTTGACAATATTTTCTAGCTATCCTGACGTTAAGTGAGAGCTTGATGTCCATATTGATGCATCTTGACCCCTTCGAGAGATTTTCCTTTGTCATCTTTCACATTGTTGAAAGATTAGCCTCATCTCCGAAAGGATAGCCTTTATCATCTTTCACGTTGTTGAAAGATTAGCCTTCTCTCCTAAAGGATTGCCTTTATCATCTTTCACGTTGTTGAAAGATTAGCCTTCTCTCCTAAAGGATTGCCTTTATCATCTTTCACGTTGTTGAAAGATTAGCCTTCTCTCCTAAAGGATAGCCTTTATCATCTTTCACATTGTTGAAAGATTAGCCTTCTCTCCTAAAGGATTGCCTTTATCATCTTTCACGTTGTTGAAAGATTAGCCTTCTCTCCTAAAGGATAGCCTTTATCATCTTTCACGTTGTTGAAAGATTAGCCTTCTCTCCTGAAGGATTACCTTTATCATCTTTCACATTGTTGAAAGATTACCCTTCTCTCCGAATGGATTGCCTTTATCATATTTCGCGTTGTCGAAAGAATTGCCTTACTCCTTTGGATTACCTTTATCATCTTTTGCATTGTCGAAAGACTCGCCTTATTTCTTTAGATTGCCTTTTGTCATCTTTCGCATTGTCGAAAGAATCGCCTTTCCCCTTAAGGATTACCTTTGCCATCTTTCGCGTTGTCGAAAGAATCGCCTTGTTCCCTTAAGTCGCCTTTGTCATCTTTCGCATTGACGAAAGAATCACCTTACTCCTTTGGATTACCTCTGTCATCTTTCGCGTTGTTGAAAGACTCGCCTTATTCCTTCGGATTACCTTTTATCATCTTTCGCGTTGTCGAAAGAATTGCCTTTTCCTTTGGATTATCTTCTGTCATCTTTCGCGTTGTCGAAAGAATCGCCTTATTCCTTTGGATTGCCTTTGTCATCTTTCGCGTTGTCGAAAGAATCGCCTTGTTCCTTTAAGTCGCCTTTGTCATCTTTCTTATTTTCGAAAGAATCACCTTGTTCCTTTGGATTGCCTTTTGTCATCTTTCGCATTGTCGAAAGAATCGCCTTGTTCCTTTGGATTGCCTTTTGTCATCTTTCGCGTTGTCGAAAGAATCGCCTTGCTCCTTTGGATTGCCTTTTGTCATCTTTCGCGTTGTTGAAAGAATCGCCTTGTTCCTTTGGATTGCCTTTGTCATCTTTCGCATTGTCGAAAGAATCGCCTTGTTCCTTTGGATTGCCTTTGTCAACTTTCGCGTTGTCGAAAGAATCGCCTTATTCCTTTGGATTACCTTTTGTCATCTTTCGCGTTGTCGAAAGAATCTCCTTATTCTTTTGGATTGCCTTGTCATCTTTCGCATTGCCGAAAGAGTTGCCTTATTCTTCGTTGGAAAAAATTGCCTTATTCATCTTTTGCATTATCAAAAGAGTTGCCTTACTCTTCTCTGAAAGAGTTTGCCTTGTCATCTTTCGCGTTGCCGAAAGAGTTGCCCTATTCTTCGTTGAAAAAATTTCCTTATTCATCTTTTGCGTTGTCAAAAGAGTTGCCTTACTCTTCTCTGAAAGAGTTTGCCTTGTCTGCCTTTCGCATTGCCGAAAAAGTTGCCTTATTCTTCGTTGGAAAAATTGCCTTATTCATCTTTTGCATTGTCAAAAGAGTTGCCTTACTCTTCTCTGAAAGAGTTTGCATTGTCTGTCTTTCACGTTGCCGAAAGAGTTACCTTATTCTTGTCAAAAGATTGCCATATCCATCTTTCACATTGTTGAAAGAGTCGTCTTACTCCTTACCTTATTCATATTTCACAATGATCGTTTTGATCATCTTCCAAAATTGCCTCTTACAATTTCATTTTTGTCGCCTCGTTCCTCTTCAAGAAAAGTTGTCTTATTCACCTTCCAATATTCCATTTTCCACCCGATCAGGATAAGGGACAAACCTGAGCCTCATTCAAAGAAGTATTTCATTTTCCGCCCAATCAGGTTAACGGTATAAACCTGAGTCTCATTTCTAAGAGATATTTCATTCCCCAATCAGGTCAAGGGTTAAAACCTGAGCGTTGTTCCATGCGAGGTATTTCTGTCCCATCCTGGTTAAGGGCAAAACCTGAACTTCACTCTCACAGAGCAAATCTTTCCTCTTCATTCTCCATTTCATATCTACCATCTTCCTCGGGCTAATTTCTTCATACTCAGTTAGGTCCTTCTAACTGGGGCATTTTTATATATAGCCCAAATTTGGTGTGTTTTTCTTTGCCACTAAGCTCGGCCACAAGCCGGCTTAGTAGCAAAGAGGGGCATCTGTAAACACCCCAAATTTTCACTCACCTCCCTGACATTTTCATCAAACATCATCATCCAGCCTTTGAAATCACCGAAGGGCAAAATGGTCATTTTCTGAACCCGGACCTTGCAAAAGTCTAAATTTCATCTGCAACTCTCAAAATTTCTCTATTTTCAGCTCAGATGTTTAAAATTCTATTCCTGACAGGAGACAGGAATCTCCAAGTCCTGGTTCAAGATTATATTTCATAAGACATGTCATTGTATAGCATTGCATGAGCATTTCATATCACTGCACTGCACAACATGTCATTTCGAGGTCCAGAACTCTCGATTTCAAAATTTTCAATCCATATTAGAATTTCAACTCTTTTCAAAATTGATTTCAAAACCCTGGGTCTTCAAAATTATCAATTCTTCCCATTTTACCCCCAGGGCTCTGAATTTTAAAATATTTCCTCAGGAAAACGATCTGGATAGTTTTAATATGGATTTCAGCCACCTTATCTCAAATTTTGCCCTTGTGACAATTTCAAATATCTTCCTTTTACAAATTTGCCCTACAGGGGCCAACTCTTTTCAAAATTTCTGTTTTGCCAATTAGTCCAAATTTTTATGAAAATTCCAAAAAGAGGTTGTTGTCTTGTTCTTATTTCAATAAAGAAGCAACGTGGGACCCACACTGAGGTGGTGTCACATAGACTTTTCTTTTGAAAAACCTGAACTTTGAAAAATCCAAAAAAATAGGAGCCTTGTCCCCTGGATTGGCGCCACTTGTCTTTTCTCTCTCCTCCCATTTATCTGCCAAGTGTCAGTGTGGGGCTACCTTAAGAAGCCGCCACATGTCATTAGACCCCCTCTTCATTCCATGCCATGTGTCAGCATCCACCATCTTCACCTTGCGCCATGTGTCATTCCAAGGTCACCATGAGATGCCACATGTCATGTGTTGTCCTGTTCACAAAAAGTAGAGCTTGTCTCCCTTGAGGTGGCACCATTTGAATTATGTCTCCTGCAAGTGACACATGTCACTCTCTCCTTTTCTCAGGAAAAGTAGATGACACATGTCACCCTCTGCTCTTCTCAGAAAAGCAAGTGACACGTGTCATTCTCTGCTCTTCTTAGAAAAAGCAAATGGCACATGTCATTCTCTGCTCTTCTCAGAAAAGCAAGTGACACATGTCATTCTCTGCTCTTCTTAGAAAAAGCAAATGACACATGTCATTCTCTGCTCTTCTCAGAAAAAGCAAATGACACATGTCATTCTCTGCTCTTCTCAGAAAAAGCAAATGACACATGTCATTCTCTGCTCTTCTCAGAAAAAGCAAATGACACATGTCATTTTCTGCCTCCTTCAGAAAAAACAACAATTCAAATATTCAAACTCCAGGATGAGGTGGCGCAAATCCTGAAGTCTCCTCCCTAAATTCATTTTTTGAGATGGTGCCACGTGTCCCTTTCCCTCCTTTTCCTCCCTCTTGCCACATGTCATTGTAGGAGCCACCTTGAGGTGGTGCCACATGGCAGTCTCTCCTTTCCTCTAGAAAAAGCAGAAATTTAAATTTCAAACTCTCTCTGAGGTGGCACCATCTGAATCCTCTGCCTTTCCTTCTGACACATGTCAATGTAGATGCTCTGAGGTGGCGCCACATGTCAGTCTCTCCTTTCATCAGAAAAAGTAGAATTCAAACCCCTCTGAGGTGGCCTCTTCTGCTTCCTCTGCTCCTACCTTCTGACACATGGCAGTGTGGAGCCACCCTGAGGTGGCGCCACATGGCAATCTCTCCTTCTTTCAGGAAAACCAAGCTTTGAATTTCAAACTCCAAGAGAACATCCTCTGAGGTGGCGCCATTTGGGAGACTTCTGCAGAGAAAATCAAGCAAGCTTTTTGAAAAATTCCAAATTCCCCTACTGAGGTGTCTCACTCACAAAATTCTTATTTTTGTTTTCTCAAAAAATCAAAATGGCATGCCCAGAGATGGCGCCACATGGAAGGTTCAGATTCATTGTGTTTGAATTTTGAAAATCTCCAAAATTTCTACAAATACCCTAGCCCATGCCCAGCTCAGGGAGAGCCCTGTTTGAGAATTGAACTTCAGAATTCCATTTTCTTTCTTTCTTGGTTTCCTCTGGATTCACGCCCCTCTGGAGCCCATTGTCAAGGTAGTCGTTCATTTTGGGAGTTCCAAAACCCCAGGAGAACACAAGGTAAGCCCCTATTCCAATCGATTTCATCATGATTTGATTCGTGTTGTCGTTTGAAGAAAGAGCTCATCCGAGGGATGGATCGAGCTATTCTCATAAAATGACATATATAAAAATATTCAATTATGCTTCCTTGATGATTTTTAGCATTCATGCATTTAGCTAGATTTAATTTGCATTTTATTTCGTTAATTTAGCATGTTTCATGAATTAATTAGGATTAATTAAGCATTTATTTCAATTCTGCTCAGTTTCAGTAGTTCTTTGTTTTTGTCAGTCAGTCCACACGTTATTTCATGCATTTATTTTTCATTAAAAATTCTAAAAAAATCATGGAATGCGCCCTTAGGTGTCCCTAAAAATGTGCCAAATATTCTGAGAGATTTGAATTCGTTTACGGTGGTAAACGTTGAAAAAGGTGAGTCAGGTTTTATTACCCGGGATGCGTTTTAAAATGTCTTTTCCGACTTGTAAAATCGAGATCTCCCTCATGGGAGATCCTCTTTTCGATCTGAAAGATGTTATGAACTTGGGAGGATGTCTAGTTTTTAACCTGATTTTATCAGATGTTTCATATTTTATTTTGATATCTGAAAAAATATGAGAGTTTGGGACACGTGTCAGAGCATGATTTGGGACTCTGAGATTTTGCATCTACTTAGGGCTATGGGTTCTCTTTGTGTGTTGCTCCAAATGCAAAACTGTAAAAAGTGAAAGTTATGTCTGATATGTTCTCTGTTTGAATATGAAATATTGTGATTTTTAGAACAGTGGTGATACATGTTTCGGATTTGTCTTGTCAGTCACTTGTTTGGTCACATTTGTCTGTTCTGTTATTTTAGGCGTAACAATTTATATTTTTATATGTGTTTCTGTTGATCAAATGCCAAAGTAATGAACATAAAAGTTGTCGCTGTAGGTGTCTTAAGTATCTCTGTTAAATATCAGAAATTTCCATGGCCGTTTTATATTTAAGTAGCATTTTATGTTAGATTAGGTGAATTTTTACCTCCATCAGAACCAAATCCCTGTTACCGAACTCACCATGGCTCAAATCCCAAGGCTGTAAAAACCAAAAATGTTTCATTTCGGATCCTTTAGCAGTCTGAAAAATATCAGAAGTTTTTATGGTGTAAATCTTGCATTATCATATTAAGCATTGCATTTGGTTAGGGTCCATAGGCGAAATCCACCATTTCTAGGACTTTCTTTAAATTTTAGCATTTAAATCATATCATTTCGTGATTTTTAGCATTCTGGGTTGTTTATTTTTATCAGAGTAGTTAGATGCTTCATACCGAATTTGGTGTAATTTAGAATTCATTTGAGGCTCGATTTAGCCATATCATCAAAACAGGGCCTCGCGGGACCCCGATCCAATCGAAAATCAAGCGAAATTCATTATTTTTGATAAATGATAGCATGTCAAATTCTGATTTTACAGTCCTAATGTGTTTAGCAGAAGGTCATCATATCTCATATTGCATTTCATCATCATTTGATTCAATTTGAATTTCAAAATCTCAATTTTACCAAGTTTTCCTTCAAAAAACCCTGATTTTAAAGGTATAACTTTAATATTAGGGGTATTTTGGTCATTTTTACCCCAATTCCGAATTTCAAACTATTTTCTACTAAATTCATTGCATTTTCATCATTTCAAATATCAAGGAAGCATGATAATAGGGTTTATATCCAATTAAGTCCAATAATTTCATAATATTATTGGAAAATCTTGGAAATACCCACATATTTGAGCTAACCCTATTTCAAGTTTGGCAGAGACATTCAAATGAAGGAGCTGAAGTCTGTAATTTCCATTTATTTCATTTATTTAGTGATGTAATAATGTGAAATTTGGAATAAGAGATTTAATTTTCTGCTTAGACTAGGATGCATATCATATAGTTTGAATTTATGCAATATCCTGTTTATGTGATGCATGCATTTTATTTCAAAAGCACTATGGATGATCACAAATGGCACGTGCACCAACTCTTAGGGAGTTGATGAACTCGGTGGAATCCATATTTATGGCCCTAGTCGGAATATGGACGAGACCCAGATCCAT
Organism: Nuphar pumila; assembly: GCF_984573655.1. NCBI lineage: Eukaryota > Viridiplantae > Streptophyta > Magnoliopsida > Nymphaeales > Nymphaeaceae > Nuphar > Nuphar pumila. The sequence goes on from NC_143259.1 coordinate 89,343,604, forward strand.
CATCTTTCTACTAGTCACATTGAGCCTACACTCTTAGGCTATCTTAAAATGCACATCATATTTCTAATATTTTCAAAGTATTGTGCATTAAATCAATTAAACTCTGAACATATTCATGGCCACAGTCAGAATATGTGAAGGATTTATTTTGACTTAATACACATTTTCCAACAAATTTCTTAGAAAATCTTTCAAAGTGCATTCATACACTCATATCATTTGCATCATGAAATCATTGATTTTCTCATGATTTTCTTAAGAAAACTTCATTCTCAGATAAATCGATTTCTCAAGAAACTCTGAGTATTTTCCAAAATTGGTTTTCCCAAGTCAAGTTTTCACAGTTTTCCATGGAAACCAGTCTCTCAAGAAACTTCTAAGTTGGATTTCCAAAATCAAAGTTTCCCTTGATTTTCCCTGGAGAATGTCATTTTCTTAAGATTTTCAAAAAGAGTTTTCCAATCTTTCTCAAGAATCAAATTTTCAAGGGTTTTAAGGCTAAGATTCCCAGGATTTCAATTTCCCAAGTTAAGTTTTCTTCTCCAATGAGTTTTCCTATAAATTTTCCATCATTTTCCTAAGAAAATTCTCAAAGTCCAAGTTTTCCTGAGAAGTGTTTCCCTTTTGGAATGTTCACCCTTTTTCTCAAGAATCCCTTCTATTTTCCCAGGATTTTCATCCATTCATGATTTTCCCACACCTTTATGAACTTTCTCGTGATTTCAAAACCCCTTTCATCTGAGTTTCCTAAGAAATTGACTTTCCCTGAGAAATATCTTTCAACTCCAAATATTTTCCAAGCATACATCATGTTTTCCTACTTCCATTTTCCAAAATCTCATAAGCACATGCCTGAATTCTCTGTGCATTTAGGATAGAACACACTTTTGATGATTCAACTAAGTCAAGCACAATTTTGGTCCTTGGTTCGATTACCCCTGTTAAAGGCGGCAGGAACGGTCGAACCTCGTACCGACAGGTCGAGCCCCATCCCATGGATTTTCCCGCAATTTTCAAAACGGAGGCGAGTATTTCAAAACAATTTCCAAAATTCGGTCAAGTTTGAAGCGCAAAAGTGTTTCCCTCTCTCTCTCTTCTGCAAGGAAGGGAAGACGGGGAAAAATTTCGCGACGATAACAGGGGGCGAGTGCAACCCCATGTGGGTCCTTTTGGAAATTTTCAAATGGGTATTTTAGGTGTATTGCAAAAATATTGACATGTGGCACCACTTTGCAAGTGGTGCCCATGTGTGTTTTTAAAAGAAAAGGGGATTTTGAAAACAAGGTTTTTTTAACTACAAAGAAGTTTTAAAATGAAAATCTATTTCAAAAATTAAAGATGACAAGTGGCACCCTATTTAGAAAAATAAATTTTTTTCTTTTTCATTTTTAAAACTAAAAAAATGAGAGATTTTAAAAAAAAAAGAGGAATTAAATGGTGAAAAATAAAGGGGATTTGGTTTTTAAAGATAATGGATCTCAATTGGATCTGAGATCTATTTGGAAATTTTTGAAATCCAAATTGAATTGAAAATAGATCTAGAGAAATTTTGCAAAAACATTGAATTTGGATTTGAAATTTAAAGATTATTTTTGAAATTGGGATAAAAAACAGATATTGATTTTTGAATTTGATATCCAAGAATTGATTTTGAATAAAATTTGGATTTTGAAACTGGATCTGGATCCATTTTGATATTTTGAAATCCAGATTGAATTACGAATTGGATCCAGGGTATTTTTCAAAAAAAAAAAATTACAAAATGATGGATCTGGATTTGAAATTCAAGAATTGATTTTGAAATTAGGAAAAAAATTAAATTTTAAAAAGGATTTGGATCTGTGGTTTTGAATAAAAACTGGATCTGGATCTGGATCTTGACTGAAGGAAATTGGTCTGAAATGGGAATCAAACCCTGAATGTGGATTTCTGAAAATTATAATGAAAAACTCCAAATTCATGATGAAAATTGGGATTTGGGTTTGGATTTTAGATCCAGCTTAGAGAATGAAATTGGATATTGGATCTGGATTAGAGTCCAAGAAAGTGAAAATTGGATCTTAGATGTTAGATGAATCTGAGTTCTGAAATTGTTTTAATTAACCTTCTAAATGAATCAGAAGGTGGATTCAAATTGAAATGGATCTAAAATAATTAATTGGATCCTGGATATTCGATGGTATATTCCAGGTTTAAAGAAAAAATTGGACTCTGGATACAGTTCATAAAGTGAATTAGATGAAAATCCAAGTTCGGGATGAAATTTGGACACCAGATCCAACATTAGATCTAATATCTGATTTGAAATGGATTGGATCTTGAATATCTGATAAAATATCAAATGAAGGAATTGATCCGAGTCTGAATTGGGACTTGTCCCAATTTAGAAAATTGATAGAAACAGTGTCCTGAGTAAATTTTTTTTTTTTGTTTTCGCCCTGCAGGGGTAGAAACACAATACAGAACTGGTCTGAACTAATTTAAACTGGATAAAATCAAAATAAACTGAATTGAAAGTTAATTATACTCAGGTGAGCTAAATTTGGAGCTAAAACACTAGCTCAACTGGTTAGGGTTAGCTCAATTTGGATTGAATTGAGCTGAAATGAAGGTCTGAGTGTGTGAAAAGTGACTTTGAACTGGAATTGGACCATTCAAACTCTTGATGAACTCATATTAGACTTCTGGTGATAGGATCTACTAGATTTGGTTAACTCAGGGATAGTCTGGTTAAAATTTAAGCTAAAATGAGCTTATTTTGCCTGAAATAAACTAAATTTAGCTCGAATGAACTGACACAGCTCATTCATGGGCTTACTGGAGCTAGAAATCACTGATATTCTAACTCTTCTGAACTTAAAATGAGTTCGACTAAGTCTGCTTGACAAAAGGCTAAGGGTAACTCAAAGGTAAAATGATAATTTATTGACAAAATAGGGGTAAACTGACCTCTAGACCGGGGTAAACCTAGGGGTGAGATTCTATATCATCCTACAGAGGGTTGGCATCTGTGAAATGAGGCTGTTTGGAATTTACTTGAAAATTTTGGGGTGTTTACAGGGGGGTGGTCATCGCCAGCGATAACTCTGATGTCGGGTGTCAGAACACGAACGAAAAGGGAAGAGAGAGATGCAGGGAGGCTCGTCGGGGTTCTGACAACTGAGGAAGGGAGAGGGTAACAGAGAGAGGGGGTGTCAGGCGATAGCCAGATAGGGGAATGAAAGACAACATCGGGGGATGGCAGTGAGGCTACCGACGACATCGGGGGATGGCAACGAGGCTGCCGACAGTGGGATCAGGTGAGGGAGGCATCGCTGGCGCAGGGTAGCTCGTACAAGGGTGGGCTACTATGAGTCAATAGAGGGGAGTGGATCGAGGAGAGGGTTTATCAGAGAGAGATAATGAGGAGAGAGAGGGCATCAGGCAAGGCTACCAGCATCGAGTGATCAAGATGTCGGCGTGGGGGAGGCTGGAACAAGAGCAGAGGAGAGAAAAGAGGCATCGAGAGACAAGGGGTTTGTCGGCGTGGGGCTCCGGTGAACAGAAGAGGATGAGAGAGGGAGACGAACAGCAGACATGCGAGGGAGGGGGTGATCAGGTTCTGGATTCGAATCTGACTCGGGTTCGATATTTTTTTTTTAAAAAACGTGGGTCTTATATCCTACCCCCTTTAAAAGAATTTCGTCTTCGAATTTTTTTTTAAAGGTTATCTACAAAGATCACAGTCTAAGTTAATTGGTGTTAACAAGGATGCACAACATGTGTGCGATCCCAAACATATAAACTTTTAAAGTGATCAGGATAACTCGTAATGAGTTTTTGAGAGAAGTTTTGAGCTATAAACTAGTTTGAGCTATAAACTAGTTTGAACAAAATTCATACGTGATTTTATTGATGAATTTTTGTCTGGCAAAATTCATACTAATTCACAAAAAGTCCTATCCTAAGACTATTAGAGTTTCTACTTGCTATCCTCTACTTGTTCGGTCATGGTGGCATAAACACGGCCAGGCCCTTCTCTTTGTGGTTGTTGTTGAGGTTGTTCGTGTTATTACTGTTGACCTTCACCCATGGTTTGTTTCTTCTAATTTGTTGCCTTCTTACGACAAACTCGGGCAAAATGCATCATCTTTCCACAATATAGACAACCTTTAGTGTCTCGGGGGCATGGCTGTCCATGATGAACATAGTTGCACCTGGGGCATATACAGTTTGATGGTTGTTGTGACTTGTTTCTTCTACCTTGTTTTTATTTTTTGAATGGGGGTCTCTGCATTTTATCATCAGCAAGTCGATGTTTGTTGTCCTCACTATCTCCAACAGACTTTTTATTGTGATTTTGTTTAAGGTGGCATTCTTTTACAGAATGGCCCACCTTTCCACAAAAGTTACAATCATTGGGGTCTCGAAGGCATATTTGACCCAGAGAAGCTTGATGGCTATCACATCATCCTAGGTTGGTTCTTTCACAAGACAACCCATCCACCTTATGATCCAAGTTTTGGACCATTGATTGGAGTTGTTCAATTGCTCTAATCAATGCATCTATTGACTCGATCATTTTCTTATATGACATCTAACCAAAACACATTTCTTTAATTAAAATAGATATAAAATAATTTAATCAATAATGCTTACAATGCAATACAGATGCCAGATGATCAAGAATCACTATTTTTTCTATCGCTCTGCTACCAAGTTGTAATGCCTCAAAAATCCTAGACTTATAACTTTTACAAAAATTTTGAAAGCCTTGTAATCATTCTTTTATCAGAGTTTTAAATAGTAATTCAACGAAAAATGATATTTTTGAAACAAGTCAACAGACCTTGGGTGCATTACTTGCAAAACCTTTTCCTTTACACAACGTATTTGAAACTCCGTACATTCAAAACCAAATAGATTAAAAAGAAATGCAGTTTTAATAATTTAGAGTTGATACAAAAGAGGAATTTTCAAGGAAACCCTTATGCAAAATTATAGAAATGTCCTCATGAGCAAAATGTCAAGAAAAGAGTCTTGTCTTGATACCATCACGTTATCGTGCCATCGTCTGTCTTGTAAACCTAAACGTCACTTTTACCCATAAGATGAGTCAGTTTCATGAAAAATTAGTAGGTGCACAAACAAGATAATAAAGAACAAATCTAGCAAAAACATTTAATTCATACATGATGCTCAATTCAATGAATAAAGTTAGCATAGATATCAAATTCATACATGATATGCAATTCAATAAGTAATGTGAATAAAGCTAACATATGCATCAAATTCATTCATGATATGTAATTTAACAAGTTAATGTAAACAAATCTAGATTTGACAAGCAATATGAACTAATCTAGATTCAATAGTTATGTGATCTAATCTAGCTTTAACAAGTAATATGAACAGATCTAGATTTAACAAGTAATGTGAGCAGGATAACTTTGTTTTGATATTATCTAGTCTGCTAGTACGTACAAGGCAGGAAACGTAGAAACAATTGAGACTAATCTGGGGGTTTATTATGCCATGTATTTTTTATACCCTGGGTAGCTAGCTCAGTCTACTCTTAAGGGGACGGCCAATGACTGAGAGAGAATTTTCCAAAGGCATACGTAGCAAAGGATGCATCCAACTTCTATAGAAGTCTATCTGATCTACCAACTAGGATAATTTTCGGTAGTATCATCCCCTAACTCCAAATGACTAGGGATGCCGAGTCATTTTCCCTAGGGGTAGTTGTTAATAACCTGCCTATTGTACCATCACATCCTCTCTCTTGACAAAAAACAATAGGGCGAATGGGTGCGTCAGGTTTTATTTAATTGAAGACCCATTCTATATGCTTTGGTCTTTCAAACCCACTCAAGCATCTTGCCTGTGAAGGTGAATCATCACCATTTATGTGATTTTCATTTCATCATTATGCCTTTTCATATTGTAAGGTTACCATAAACCTCTCATCTAATCATCATAGTGCTAACATGTTGTGCCTGTCTAAAAATATGGCTATAATGAGAGGGGTATAGGTTTCTCAGAAAGAAACCCAAGCTTTAATATGTTGTGAAAGAAATGATGCAACAAATATTTAGTTTGATTTCACATGCTCTGGTCCTTTAAACCAACATGAGTCTCTTGCCTGTGAAGGGAAAACATCACTATGTAAATGATTTCTACAATGTGTCATTCGTACTCTTTGAGGTTACACAGACTTCTCATCCTACTCATCGTAGTATAAACCTATTGTGCCTGTCTAAAAGTATGGATACAATGAGAGGGATATTGGTTCCTCAAAAGAAACCCCAATACAAAGTTTCACAAAGACATGATGTAAATAACTCATTTTGGCATGTTTGGTCTTTTGAAACAGAAATACATTTGCATGATATAAGATCGCCATGGATCTAAAACACTTCTCCCAAATGCACCAACTTGGGAAAACTTAGATGCAAATTTTGCAACTCACAATACTTTCAAGCTTTGCTTTGCAAGACTGCATACTCGAGAAGCCATAATTTGTGCAAGGAATCCTCTTCTCGAGGTTGTAGTGTCCATACACAACTTTGAGTCTTTTCAAAAAGAGCAAAAACAATATAAGCTCTTGCACTCCCTGCGAGGATGAATTTATGTAATCACATGTATCAAAATGCAAGCATGTGCACTTAGCATGACGGCAAGGTAAAGACAAAAGCAATAAATGTGAAAGCAAAAGCATATGCACTAAAGCGTGACGGCAAAATAAAGACAAAAAGCAGTAAATGACAGAAAGCAAAAGCTTGTGCACTAAAGCGCGATGGCAAAGCAAAGACAGAAAGCAGTAAATGACAAAAAGCAAAAGCATGTGCACTAAAGCGCGGTGGCAAAGTAAAGACTGAAAAAATAGATGTGAAAGCAAAAGCATGTGTACTAAAGTACGACAGAAAAGTAAAGACATAAAACAATAAATGACAGAAAGCAAAAGCATATGCACTAAAGCACGGCGGCAAAGCAAAGATAAAAAGCAGTAAATGATAGAAAGCAAAACCCTATGTACTAAAGTGTAGCGGCAAAGTAAAGACAAAAAACAGTAAATGACAGAAAGCAAAAGGACAAGGATCGTGAAACCACATGCTTGAGTTAAACACATGTATATATATATGTCATTTTTTCATTATAGTTTTAATTGTTTAATTTTAGTTCGTTGATTATCCTTTTTGCAAAACTTTTCTCTACCTTGGTGAGTTTCGGGGTTTCGGTCACCTCTGAGTGTAAGTAACAAAAGGCCCGGGCCTTGGGGCACGAGCAAAAACCGTTGCGAATGCTGCAAAAAGAAAAAAGTGAGGACTTATCCCAAAATACTAAAAAAGCTCAAAACTTAAAAGGGGATCAAGACCCCAAGCAGGGCAGGGTTGCGTCCCTACCCGCCAAACAATAGAAGAAAGGAGGAAGGGGTAGGGGCGCAACCCCTCCCCACCAATCAATAGAGAAAAAGGGGTAGGGGCGCAGCCCCTGCCCGCTGTCCGGTCTGAAAAAGAAAAGAAGAAGGGGCAGAGGGTAGGGGCTGGCGTGGCTGCCGTCGTGACAGAAAAGGGGAGGAGGGGCATCACCTCCTCCTTTGCTAAAAAGAGGAAAAAGGGACGGTGTGGCACCCCTCCCTTGCAAGCAAAGAAGACAAGAAGGGGAGGCAGGGGCTTAGCCCCTACCTACCGAAAAATAGGAGACAGGGGCAAACCTTTCGAAAAAACAGGAGGAGGCAGGGTCTTTGCCCCTGCCTACCAAAAAAAGAGGAGGCAAGGGCTTCACTCTGTTATCATGCAAAAGTTTACTTTTTCAATTCAACTAATCTTTTGAAAAAGTTTTTAGAAAACTTGCCATCATTTTGAAAAATACAAGAGAACTTAAGAGAGGGGACCCGTCTGTCGGTACGAGGTTCAACCATTCCTGGTGCCTTAATCAAGGGTAATTGAGCCAAGGATTGAATGATATGCCTTATTTTATTCAAATGTTTAAGAGATTATTCTAAATCCTAGAATGCAGAGTGAATCAAACACACATATGACATGGTTTTAAAAAAGGAGTTAATGAAAACACGATGCATGCTTGAAATTATTGAAAACACTTTAAAAGAAGAATATTTTGAGATATTCTAAAATTGAATTTCTAAAAGAATCAAATGATTGGGTGTGTGGGCTCCTGCATGATGCAACCTAATCTAAATGATGCATGAATTCAATTTATAAAAATTCCTTTTGAAAGATTTGAGAAAAACTCATTGATAAATCTCCTTGTTTTATAAAAAAAATTATTTTGATGAAAAGGGGGTTTCTGTGCCTTACAGAATTCAGATGAAATAAATTCGCCACATATTCATGACTATGGCCACGAGTAGGTTTCAAATATATTTTATTTAAATCCTAAGAGGAAGATTTTGGAAAAGGATTTAAAAGCATGCAATGATTTTGAAAATAACCTAAGTGTTTAGGTTTTTGTAACTTAAAAGCAATTAATAAAACTTAAATTTCATTTGTATTCTGACTATGGCCGCAAATACGAATTTCACTAAATTTATCAACTTCTTAAAAGAATGTGCATGTGCCATTCATGTTTCATCATTGTGGAATTTAAAATGTGCATATGCATGACAATCAATAGCAATTAATAATAAGAAAATAAACTATAAGCTTATGTAATCCTAAGCTATTCAGAAATAAAGGAAATTTTCATTGTTTTTTTGTCTTTGATTACAATTTACATTGAGAAATTGAATAATAAAAAAAAGAAAGAAAATAAAAAAATAAAGTCTTGAACTTTCTTGCAAAATCAGTACACATGTTAGTAGAAATATGTAGGCTTTTCAGGATTTATCCAACAATATCTAAAAATTGAGGGATATTATCCAAAATAAGTTTTTTCCATGCATTCATAAAACAAAATTCCTAAATAATTTAAATGAATATGCATGATTTAATAGACTATAAAACTAAACTTATTATAAAATAAAATTTTAGAATTGAAGGCAAAAGGACCAAAATACACCTGAAAATTTAGACTAATTACAAAATAGTATTAAAAACTAGGCTTTAAGAAACGAGTTTTGAAATATGTCTAACACAAAGGCTAAACAAGTTCAAATCAATACTAAATCGGGTGGAGAACATCCTGACATAATCAAGAAAATAATCAGATTCTAAAATTATAAAAACCATTTATAAAAATGATAATATATAAAAAATTTTGAATATGCCCTTATTTTTGGGGAACAGGATTCTACAAAACATTGGTTCTTAGAAAACAACAAAATAAAATATTAAAAGACCTTCTACAATTTTCGAAATTGACATGAATACTCTTAACAACCCTAAAGACAACATGCAATCAAAAAAAAATTTAATAAATATTCAAAAAAAAAAGATATTAAATTAACAATTAGAAGCAAGCTGCAAAATAGGATATTTTGTACTTGTCATGATTTCGGGCCAAAATAAAATAGCAAACCGACATAAAAATTACAAAATTTTCCAAAAATAAACTAGACAGAATGACCAAAAAATCCCTTTTTACGGATCCGAAAAAGCATCTTCGGTTAGGAAGATATGACTTCGACACAATGACCCTAATTATAAACAATAACCTGACAGTGCAGAAAGATAGGTTCTGGTTTTTTGCTAAAATAAAATAGCAAACAGATATCAAAAATTACCAAACTCACCAGAAATAAATTAGACATGTAGACAAAGAAACCACTTTTTACGAATCTAAAAAATCATCTTTGGTTAGGAAGATATGATTATGGCAAGTTGACCCAGGCTCCAAATAGCGGCCAACGGTATAGAAAATATGTTTTGACTTTTATTTTTGAAAATGGGTCAAAAATGCCGAAAAATAATGAAACTTGGCCGGATTCACGTAGGCATATGAAAGTATATCTCATAAAAAATTCAACTTAAAATGATGAAAATAAATACATAAAATAATGATGCTAACGTGAAGGCCAGAATCAAGGTTTAGAGCACATGCTATTAAGCATGATAAAATCTACTCTAAACATGCATAAAAGAAAAAGAAAAGATTAAATATTCTTGATTCTGTATATGAATGCAAAGATGATGTTGATCTAGATCTATAATACATATGAATTAAAAAAAGAAAGAAAACTAATGCATGAAAGGTATTTGTTGTAGTTGATTAGAAGGAGGGACTCGGTTTATGAGAAACCGAGTTCCAGCCTTCTCATGGTTGTGAAAAGAAAAATGTAGCAAATAAAATAATAAAATAAAAAAAGAAAATAAACAGAGAGTAAGAGGGATTACCGGACACTGGTTCCTCCTCCCTTTGCTGCAACCAAAGAAAACAAATGAAGAAGAAACAAGAAGAAGAAAGGAGGGGCGACACTTAGGGAAGGAGGAAAAGAAGGGAAATCAAGAAGGAAAAAGGCCAATAGGAGAGAGACCTTACTTTTTTCCTTGGATGTCCCATGGGTCTCTATTTATAAGAAAATTAGAAGAGGATAGGGACTCCCTAGTGGGTCCCATATTTGCTAAATTAATTAGCACAAAATTAGCAAAATAGAAGAAATCAACCTTCTTGGAAGAGTCCACATTTGATTCTTTTTTTTTACTTGTTTTTCTTTCTCAATCTAATTAAAACACTTAACAAAAAAACGAATTATGCATTAGGAGTCTCTAAATGTGGCGCCATTTGAGTGGGGTCCACATTTGATTTTAAAACAACTAAAATAAAAGGTTAAAAACAAAAGGATAAAATTAAAAGATAAAAAGCGAAACAAAGTCCTAAATCAACTAGTTATCTTAAATAACAAAAATGAGAAAACAAAATGAAAAAAATAATCTCTAGGTGACGCCACCTAGGTGGGTCTCATCTAATGTGGATTGAAACTGAGATCTATTTTGAAATTTGAGCCTAACAAAAATCCAAATCAAAATCCAATCTGGATCCAAGTCTGGCGCACATTGTTTTTCTGAAAAAGGCATTTCAAAATATCAAATATAAAACACTGGGTTTTAGATTAAAATGTAAAGATCAATTTTGAACCCAGGTTTGAAATTAGAAGAAGGTTTTAAATTTGGATCTGGATCTAAAGTTTCAAATGACAAATGGATTTATATCTCACACAATGAGTCTGACCCATGTTTAAAAATGATGGACAAAATCTGGATCAAAAATAAGACATTTAAAATGGATCCTAGATAGTAAGAGGGTAAGTTGAATTCCTGGATCAATGATGAACTTGCAGAAGCGGATCCTGAATCAAGATAATATAGTGAAAATGGATCCTGATATTAAATAAGAATTGAATAACGGATCCTGAATAGTAAATGATTGATAAGCAGACCCTGGATATCTAATGTAGAGATCCAGGTCTGAGAACAAGATAGATCCTAGATAACAGAGTGGATTCAATAAAAAGTCCAGGTCCAAAATAAAAAATGGATTTCGGGCATCAGATACAACATTGGATCGAATCAAATATCAAACGTCCAAATTGAAACATGAGTTGGATCTCGGATATAGATATAATATCAAACAAAAGAATTGATTCTAGTCCAGGCTAGAATTACCCTGACTTAAAAATTGACTAAACTGTCTCTCTAAATGGAAATGAGCACAAGTATAGACAATTTTTCCCTTCTCGGTAGGGGCGTGAAGTAGGGTGAAGAGTAATTGTAAACACCTCAAATTTTCCTCATTCATTTCTAGACACCCCCCTGCCATAGATGCCAAACTTGTAGGTTAGTGTAGGAGTCTAACCCTAGGTCTGTCCCCTTCTAGGTGTCATTTCACCCCCATTCTGTCAGTAAAATTCTCATTTTACCCCTAGGTCACCTTAGATCTTTGGCAGTCAGAGTTGACCAAGCTCATTTTTAAGCTCAGAAGTGTTAGAATGTCAATCATTTCTAGCTCACCAGAGTTCACGATGAGCAGATAAAGTTCATTTCTGACAATTCCTACCAAAATGAGTTCATTTCTAACCTGAATCCCAATCAATTATTCCTGGGTCAGTCAAATCCAGTTGACCCTATTCCCCTGAGTCTAACCTGAGCTCACTAAGAGTTCAAGTAGTGCGGTTTCAGTTCAAATCCATTTCCCACAGTCTAGGAGTCCATTTTAGCCTATTCCAGCCCATTTCAATTGAAATTGAGCCAAGTCTACTCAGTTGAGCTAGTGTTTGAGCTTCATTTTTATTGCATCTCAGTATTACTAATCTTTGTTCTAGCTCAAACCCAGTTCTTGTTCGTAACTCACTTCACTCCAGTGATCATTTCTCACCATTTCTTTAAGAAATGATATCATTTCTCGATCGTTCAGTCTAGGAGTTTAGTTGATCCAGTGACTTGTCAGTTCATTTGAGTTTTGAAACCCTAGAACTCAGTTTATTCTAGTTAAAAGCCCAGTTTTCAGTGTCACTCTTGGCCCTACAGGGACAAAAACCATTTTCTGAATCATTTTATTCATTTTTATCAATTTTATCACTTTTTAAACTGGTACAACTGTCGATCGGGGTCGAGTACCTAAAATCCTTTATCTAGGATTTGCATTTCACATGACATTTCATGTCATTTCTCGTCATTTCTCATCATTTCTTATCATTTCTCATCTTTTCATATCATTCTATTGCATTTCATCACAGTTTCAAGATCCAACACTCTAGTTTTTCTAAACATCTAATCCAGATTCAGTTTTAAAACCTCTCCTTCGAAAGCAATTTCAAAAATCTGGGTTTTTAAATTGACATTTGTCATTTCGCTAACCCCTAGAGCTTCATTTCAAAAGAATTTCTTCAGAAAAACAATCTGGATTCATTCCAAACCAATTTTCAATCTATTTTAAACCTCAAATGAGACCCATCCAGGTGGGGTCACTTCTGAATCAATGATTTCTTTCAAAAATTATACAATTTCAATTATTTTAGAATTCTAGTTGAACCAGGACTCTGTCATTTTACATTTTAAGCCCTTTCAATCTTCCATTTACTGATTCTAAGTTAGAAGTGGGTCCATACCTTGTTTACTTTCCTTATTTGGTTTTTTTCTCAGAGTTCCAGTCGAATTAGGACTCTACCTCAGAGTCCTAATCAAATCAGAACTCTATCCTGATTTCATTTTTTATTTCATTTTCACTTATTTTCAAAAGTCCTTTTTGAAATCTCGTTATTTGCTTCTCACAAAACCAAAAATTCTCAGAGTTCTAGTCAAATTTAGACTCTTCCCCAGAGTCTTAGTCGGATCAGGACTATGAACCTCACTTCAATTTCTATCTTATTTTCATCTGTCTTCTAAAACCCTCATTTGTTTTCAAGAAAACCCTAAATTTTAAGAGTTTTAGTCGAATTAGGACTTTTTTCAGAGTCCCAGTTGGATCAGGACTCTAATTTTGATTTCAGTTTTCACTTTGTTTTCATCTGTTTTGCGAAAAAGCTTCTAAAACCTCCTTGTTTTTTCAAAATTTTGAGAGTTTTAGTCAAATTAGGACTCGGTCCCAGAGTTCCAGTTGGATCAGGACTCTAATTTTGATTTCAGTTTTCATTTTGTTTTCACCGGTTTTCGCAAAACAACTCTCAAAATCTTCTTATCTATTTTCAGAAAAATCAATTTTTTTAGCGCTTTAGTCGAATTAGGACTCTGTCTCAGATTCTTGATTGGATCAAGACTTTGTTCTGATTTCTGTTTTAACTCTCATTTTTACTTGTTTTTAAAACATTTTTGCCTGATTTAAAAAAAAACAACTTTGTAGAGTTTTAGTCAACTTAGGACTTTATTTCAAGAGTTTCAGTTGGATTAGGACTCTAACCCTGACTTCATTCTTGAGAGAATCTTTCAAAAATTTCTTCATTTACCCTTCAAACAATCAAAATTTAAAATTTCAGGACTTCGTTGTAGAGTTTCAAAATTTTAAGACTCTACCCTAGAGTTTCAATCGGTCCATAACTCTACTCTGATTTCCTCCTCTTACTTTTATCTCACTTATTTTTCGAAAACATATTTAGTTCTATGAGTTTTGAAATTTTAGGACTCTATCCTAGTGTCCCAGTTGATTAGGACTCTGACCCTAGTTTCGTATTTTGTTCATTTTAACCAAATTCTAAAAAGATCTTTCAAAACCTCTTTGTTTTCTTTCAAAAAACCTAAATTTCAAGAGTTTCAACATTTTAGGACTCTGTTTCAGAGTTTGAGTCAATCTAGGACTCTGTTTTCGAAACTTATGATTCTCATCCGATGATTTCAACTCTGTTTCAAAATCCTTTTCAGTCTTTATTTTAACTTTTTTAAAACCCTGGTGTGGGGCCCACATAGTTGGCGCCACATCTGGAAGAGTCTCAATCCATTTAGGACTCTGATTGATTTAGAACCTCGGTTTTATTTTCAAATTTTCTTTTAAAAACTCTCCTTCTTAAAACCCTTTATTTCAAAAACTTGATTTTCAAATCAATTTTCAACTTTTTCTTAAGCGGGGCCCACCTTGTAGGGGTGCGAAACCCTAATCTTCAATTTCATTTCATTTTATATCTTTCATATTTCAAAAATACAAAAATATATTAGTTAGTTTAGGTGTCCTTTTAAGGTTTTTGAAAAAAATCATTTTAACCCCTTTGTTTTTAAAGTTTTAAAATCGTTTTCTGAAAAAAACAAGTGGGGCCTACTTAAGTGGCACCACATTTGAAGGAATTTTGGTTAGCTTAGGGTTAGCCAGTGTCCTAATTAGGTTAGAAGTTTGAAAGTCTAATTGATTTTAAAATTCCATTTGATTTTAAAACTTTAAATTTGTTTTAACTCTTTTTTTAGGGTTTTAAAAAAACCAAATGTGGGCCCCACAGGGGGTGGCGCCACATTTGAGATTTATTTTAAAAAATTAGGACTTAATTAGGATACTAATTAGAGATTTAATTATGTTAGGAGTCTTTATAAAAAATCGTTCTCCCCGTGTGGCTTATCAAAAATAATTAAAAAGAGCCCAAAAAAATCCAAACTCTTCCTAAACAAATCCAAAAAAAATCTATAAATAGGGGCACCTAAAGGGGGGTCAACCCTTGCTTTTTCACCCTCTCTCCCTCTCCAAAATTCGTGATCCTCTCCTATAGCCGCCTTCCTCCATTGCAGCAGCCCCAAGGCAAGTTTTATTTATTTTATTTCATTTTTTATTAATTTTATTATTTGTTTTTTAGTATTTTCACCATAGCCGCCCCTCTATGCATGATCTTTATCATTTTTTTTCATTCAAGAACCATGTAAATGATCCAAGAAAGTGATCTACAGATCACCCATGATCATCTACATGTTTTTATCCCTTGAAATCGTTGTTGATGGATTCATTATGCTAAACGCAAAAAAAAGATCGAGATTCGACCATTCGATGGTCGAATCCCTCTTTTATTGGCTATATCAAATCCCAACCATGCTTTCTCTGATTTTTTTATTTTATTTCATCATATTAATGCTTATTTCATGTGTTAAAACATCAAATCCAAATTCATGATGTTATTTGCAAGTTTTTTATTATTATTTTCCATGATTAGATTAGGGTTTTTCATGCTTTATCGATAAACTGTGTATCTCGATCCTGGGCACGCGGGAACCACATTATTTTATATTGGTTTTTCTGTTATAAAATTCTGATTTTTTTAAGGTGAAACCGTGAATATGTCAGTGATTTCTTATAAAACAATTGGATTATTTTGGGTTCTGGAACCCTGTCAAAAAATAGAAAACCGAACTATGCTTTAAAACCGTGAAATCGCTATGTGGATTTAAGAACAACTTGTCAAGGTGATATCTCCCTCGTCAAAGATTTAATCGATATTACATAAGTTTCAGTGTCTTTTCTATGATGTCTAGTATTTCCTGTAAAAGTTTTAGATTTGTATATATCTGTTTGATATTTTTCATCTATCATAAATCAGAATTGGGTTTTGAGAGATTGTTATGCATTGTCTAAATCTTAGATCGATTTGTGTGGATCGTATCTCCCTCACCAAAGATTCGATTGATAATTGGTAAAAAGGAGTATTTTAATTTGTGTATCTACTATCATCTAGAAAAATTTTAGAATTTTTAAATATGATTTGCTATATTTCCCTATACCCGAAACCGGATATATTTATTTCAACTCGTGATTTATTTGCCAAAATCAAACATATATTGCCGAAGCGATATCTCCCTAACTGAAGATGATTTCTTCAATATGTAAAAAGGGAAATTTTTGTTTTTCTGTCTGGTTTCTCTTTGTAAATTTTTATAAATTTCTATGGTGATTTAATACCTAATTCTTGTCTGATACTGTGATAGGTATGTGCCTGCAGGCAAAATCATGTATTTTAGGGTTTTATTCAAATTTTATATTAAAATAATATCAAAAATATATTTTTTTGAATGTGGTTTAATTTTAGGGTTATCAAAAAATCCATGTGGATTTTTACAGAATTTTTAATTCATTTGATATATTATTTTATTAAATCATGAAAACAGGGTGTCCAAGGAGTCCTGATTCAAGTAAAACACTGGCGAAAATCACTATTTTTATGATATTTCTATTTTTTATAAAAAGTTTTATATTTTTTAGGGTTTGATAATGTTTATAATCATTTTTAGGCTTCATACCCGATTTGGTGTTTATTTGAATCCATTTGAGCCCTAAATCCAAAGTTTTACAAAAAAAAATCTGAAAACCCTTATTTCAAGGCCATAGTCTTGTTTTTAGGGGCATTTTTACCAAAATTCCAAATTTCAAAGTTATTTATTTTTATTATTTCTTCACTTTTATATCATTTTTTATTATTTTTATTCCAGGAAAACATGAAAAAATGCTTATATCTGATTAAATCTCTCAATTTCAAATATTGTTGGATAAATCCAGAAAAGCCAACATACTTTCATTAACATGTTTGCTAATTTTGCAGGGATATTCAAGATTGTATTTCATTCTATTTTTCTTTATTTCAATTTAATTAGTGATGTAAATAAAATGTAAATTTGGAATAAGAATTTACTTTTTCTGCTTAGAATGGGACTGCATTGCATATAGTTTATTTCTTTCAATAATGTCAATGTGTGATGGATGATGATTCATATGCATATTCAAAATCACCATGGTCTACACGAATGGCACGTGCACTAGCTTCTAAGGAGTTGATAAACTCGATGGGTTTTGTATTTGTGGTTATAGTTAGAATACAAACAAAACCCAGATTTATCATCTTTTTCTAAGCCACAAATGACCTACACTCTTAGGCATCTTAAAAAATCATTACATATTTTCAAAAGTTTTCTAAATACTTTTTGCTTTTAGAATCAAATGAATTATATTCAATACGTATTTGTGGCCATAGCGAGGGATATATAGAGAATGTATTTCATCTAAGTTTTATTCTTTTTATCAATGTCTCTCCTCAAATTCTTAAGAAAATATTTTTCTCAAATAGCATTCATGCATCACTTAGGTTTAGATTGCATCATAAAAATATTTCATAGGGCCACATGCCCTTTCTTCTGACTTACTTCATCAATTCATCTCAGAGAAATCAATTTTTTCAAAATTTACCCAAGTAGCCTTCAGAAATCGATTTTCACAACACATCAAGATTTCATCAGAAATCGATTTTCTTTTGTTTAAAAATGTTCTCTCAACATGGTTCATGATTTTCAAGATGTCCCCTTTTCTAAAATTTTTAAAGTATTTCAATCATACATCATATTTTTCAAGTCAAAATCTTTCTAAGTCATAGCACATGCCTAATTCTTTGTGCATTTAGGAAATAGAACACCAATTTAGACAAGTTGAGCAAAGCAAAGCACATAATTGATCTTTTGTTCGATTACCCCTGGTTATGGTGCCAGGAATGGTTGAACCTCGTACCGACAGGCAAGTCTCATTCCTTAGAATTTTCCCGCAATTTTAAAATGGAGGCACGTTATTTTAAAAGTCTTTTTCAAAGGTCAGTTTGACTTGCAAAATAAAATTTTGCAATGATAACAGGTTTGGCGATCGTGATGGGATCTGTCCTCGTCTGATCTGTCTTGTGCTTTGCTCTATTCAACTTATCAAAATTGTGTTCTACAATGTCAGCTTTATATCTTATGAACCTAGTAGCCTAGATTCAAACCCAATTGACATGGATTGCATGTAGACTTAGGCATGGTTTGGTAGGACCGATTGAGGAGGCATTATTCAAGCTCACTTAGACTTAAGTCTCATGCAATCCTCCTCAATCTAGGATCTGATTGAAATAAATGTTTGTTTCTTATAATTTTTTCAAAACTCTACTTATTTAGGTCGTTAGAGTCTTCTATTTTCTTGCATTTTGATCATATTTCAAAAACAACCCCACCTACTTTTACCTGGCCACCACGTTGTTGTGCTTTCTTTCAGAACCATAGTTCAGGACAAAGCCTCACAACTGGGCCACCTATTTGGGTTGATCCCCCCTTGACACGTACTGAGGGTCATAGTCCAAAGTATATCGGCAGACGCTCAAGGATGTTGAAAAACATGAGCCTAGAACCGGAGAAAATCTTTTTATGCCACGTACATCGAGCTTCGGCTTGAGTATATTGGCATAGCATGATTGAACACAGATGATCTGAGCCTTAGAGTTAGAGTTAGGGTCCTACAGCTATTTCAAAACTTGTGCATCTAGAGTCAGCTTTTTAGGGAATGTTGTATGGGCATACTTGACTGTGCAGGATGTGATTGAATGCATTTTTAGTTATTTTTCTTTATTCCTTTTATTTCCTTATATTTTTCCATAATCTTTCTGAAAATAGTATTTTCAAAATACCTTATTTTTCATTTATTTTTATTACCTGACATTCTCTTTTATTTTCACAAAACCCTGAACGATTTTTTAGAAAAATCCTCTGTTTTTCTTCAAAACTCCAGGCAATTTTCCATCCTTCTTTCCTCTAGATCTTGAATTTTCAGCTTTATTTTGATCCTGCCTGCTATTTTTTCTCAAGAAAAATCATGTGTTTTTCTCATGGATTTCAATCCTGTTTTCAAAATCTCTTTATCTTATTTTTCAATGAATTCCATAATCATGGCAATGGGAAATTATCCACCCATCTTCTCTTATGGTTTACCATAGTTGCGTACTTTCTTTATCGAAGTAACAATGCGATTGTCGCAATTTTAGCGATGATCCAATCCCTGGTAATGGGATATCCTTTCAGAAATGCCAACCTGATCTCATCAGATTTTTCTCTTCTCATTTTCATTCAAATTGTTGCCCTCAAAATTTTTTTTCCCATCCTGACCGAGCTTTTTCTTGATCATTCAAGAAACTGACAATGCCAATGTTTTCTCATTTCTCATCTTGGTTTTTTCATTTTAAGGGGATGATGTAATCTCGTTTTTCTTTCCTTGATTTGTCATTCTTCCTCCAATGCATCAATAAATTTATCGATTTTCTTCATAACTTGGCGCCATCTTTTGTATTTCTCCTTCTTTATAAAATGTCTTTTTGTAAGGAATAACCTCTTTTAGAGTACCTTCCAAATCCATCAAGAAGTTTGTTACCTTCAAAGAACGTTCGTCAAATACTAATTATATATCATTTTGTTCAATGTTTTACTCCCTAGTCACACTGGGGCATTTTTTGAAATTTTGTCTTTACTTCAAAACATCATATATGCAGGCAGAATCAAACAAAATCGTTCATCGTTCATTTGTATCTATTTACATTCATTTGCATTTATTTGCATACATTTGCATCTATTTGTGTTTATTCACATTCATTTACATCTATTTGCATTAATCTACATTTTGTATTTACTTGCATTCATGTGCATCCATTTGCATAAAATTTATTACCCATTCAAGATAAGGGATAATCCTGAGACCCTGGCAGTTGTCCAAGTCATCACGAGGGTGAAGATTAAAAATCTCCCATAACAATCAACAAGCACTTTTTAAAACACCTATCTTTTTCAAACTCGACCTTTGGGTCGAGTCTTTTATCAAAACCATTTTTATTGGTCTTGCCAAAATCAACCTTCGGGTTAAACCTATTCTCTAAATGTAGTTTTACTGGTCAAACTCTCTAAATCCAATTTTATTGGTCAACATTTCTGAACCCAATCTACACTGGTCTAGTTTTCCTTCGAAGATTTGGGTTTCAACTCGAATTTTCCAGTTGCCTCTAGGTTTCGAGTTCCGACTCGAATTTTCTTTCCATCAATTGGTCTAGTTTTCCCCTTAGAGATTCGAGTTTCGACTTGAATTTTCTTCCCTTAAAACTTGAATTGGTTTAATTTTCCTTTGAGATTCGAGTTCTGACTCGAGTTTTCTTTCCTTAAAACTTGAATTGGTTTAATTTTTCTTTGGGATTCGAGTTTTGACTCAAATTTTCTTTCCTTACAACTTGAATTGGTTTAATCTTTCTTTGGGATTCGAGTTTCGACTCGAGTTTTCTTTCCTTTAAATCCTAATTGGTATAGCTTTTCCTCTAGGATTCGAGTTCTGACTCGATTTTTCTTTCCTTTCAAACCTAATTGGTTTAGTTTTTCCTTCGAGATTTGAGTTTTGACTTGAATTTTCTTTCCTTAAAAACTGAATTGGTTTAATTTTTTCTTCAAAGATTTGAGTTTCGACTCAAAATTTCCAGTTTTCCTTTAGAGATCCAAGTTTTGACTCAAACTTTCTTCTCAAAATTCAACTTTCGAGTTGATCTTTTATCGAGCCTTTTCAGTATTCAATCTTTAGTCATGGACGTATCAGTCAGACATCAAGTAATTTATTTCACCAAGGATTTCAAGAATATTTTGCAAATTTATTATCGAAAAATAGTCATTGATTTCAAAGCCTTTACAGTACAAAGAATTACCTCATATTACCTTCAGTATTTTTTTCAAAAGGACAAAGCTTTTGCGAAGAAAGAAGAAAATTCAAACTCTTTTCTCTTGGTCAACCAAAAGGATGAAGAAAAATCCTCGATATGACCGGCAAAGGAAAAATTCAACAATGTTGAAAAGTCATAAGTGAACTAATATTGATCATAGCCATGGCACATTTTTAAAGACTATTCTTCTAGTAATAAGGCAGTAAAAATATCCTGGGCGATAAAAAAAATTCACTTAATCTCAATATCTCTCCAAATCGTTTAAGTTGCAATTAACTATCTGCAAAAGGGATCTCTCAATCATCGTCGAGTTGAAGACTGGTGGATGAGTCAGACCCCTGAAGCCAAAGGAGACTCGGATCACCACCAAATTGAAGGAGTATGTGACGTATCCTCCGAGGAAAAGTTTAAATCATCGCTAAGTTGAAGGCTGATGCGATGAATCTTCCGCCAATCCCTCAAAGATATTTAATCACTATTATCATAAGGAGATTTTCAATCCAAGGAGACAATTCTATCAATATAATTCTTGGGACTAAAGAAGACACAGATCATCTCCAAGTTCAAGGAGTATATGACATGCTCTTTCAGGGAAAATCAGAACATCGTTAAGTTGAAGGTTGATGTGATGAAAGTTTTGCCCAATCCCAAGAGAGCTTACTTTTCATGTCTCAAAGTGTTTAAAAAATTACCAACACTATAAGAAAATTGCCAATTAGCGACGGATTTTTTTCGTCGCAAAGTTGTGGCGGATTAACAAGAGAAACTAATCTGTCGTTAAGATTTGTAATATTTATGAAACTAGTGACGAAAGAACTTTCGTCGCTAACTCCATCACTAGTTAGCGACGACAGGTTTTTGTCGCAACACACGCGACGGTTAGCGACGAATTTGGCGATAGAAGTTTTTTCGTCGCTACGTAGCGACGACGTTAGCGACTGAAGTCTTCTGTCGCTAACTGGTCATGTAAATTTATGATGGAGTTGCGACGAAATTAGGTCGTTGCCAAATCCGTCGCTAATTTTCTCGTAAATCCCTAATCAGAGCTCTTTTTTTCTTTCTTATTTCTTCTCTCTTGCCCGCCCGCCGCACTCCTCCGCCGCCCGACGCACTCCCCGGCTCATCTCTCCCCGCCCCCCCGGCCGGTGTCTCCTAGGTAAATCCCTCTTTTTTTTCTTCGGCAGGGGGGGCGCCTGCCCCTTTTATTTTTTCCGGCAGGGAGTCGCCCCCCTTGCCTCATTTGTTTTTTCCGGCAGGGGGGGCGACCCTCTGTCGCGTTTTGTTTTTTTTGGCAAGGGGGCGACCCCCCTGCCTCGTTGTTTTATTCGAGCAGGGGGTCGCCCCCTGCTTTTTCGGCAACGGGTCGCCCCCCTTGCCTAGTTTGTTTTTTCTAGCAGAGGGGGTGACCCCCCTGCCTCGTTGTTTTATTCGAGCAGGGGGTCGCCCTCTGCTTTTCTGGCAGGGGGTTGCCCCTCTGCCACTTTTTTTTTTCGGCAGAGGGAGGGGGGCGACCCTCTGCCTCATTTTTTTTTTGGTAGGAGGGGTTAAGATTTTAGTTCATTTTGAGGAGATCAGATCTTCAAATTGAGATCCTCGGTTTTAAGGGGTGGGTGGGAGGACGGGGAACCTTGATAGAGGCATGGCCACAGTTGTTTAGGCACTCTATTTCTTCTCATCTCTTCTTTTTTAAGTGATAATTGCAAACTTTTTGTGATTCAGTTGTTGAGAAGAATCCCTTTGACTTCATTTGCATAAATTTAGACCCTTCAGTTTCCTAATCATGACAATAAACTATATTTTCTCAATCACTGCTGCACCATTCTTAAGAAGTTCACCATCTTAAAGTGGTTTTCCTCCGATCACGTCTTAAATGGCCTTGATAGTTCCTTACTGCTGCAAGTTTTTAGTGATTTTCCCCTGCATTCCTGGTGATTGGCCACCAGGAATGCAGAAGAAAATCAAAATTTGAAAAAGTTGCCAAGTCCTGAGCACAACAATGCACCTTGATATTATAGACTCAATTAAACTCCCTTGACTTACAGGTTGTAGGAGACCATTCTGAAAGAAAAGCTAATAAACCTTGATATTTTCAAAGGCGATTGATCACTGGATATTACATCCAGTAATTTTTGTTGTCTCCAGGATTCCTACAAAAGGCATTTCATGGTTTCTTCTTAAACGTTACCCCATGCAACCTAATGACAATTTCAAACAATGGAAGAAAGAAGTGATAGAATGAGCATACAAAATAAAAAAAATCAGTAATGTTGCTGCATAAGAACAAAATTAGCGGTACAGATTCAATTGTTGTATAGTGCCAAAAGTCTATAATGAGTTATGTCATTTAGCTAGATTAACTCTGATTATTTAGCAACGTCAGTGGAAGGATAAACCTCCTCACTAGTATCCTCCCATTTTTTTATGTGAATTTTGATTAATATATAGGTAGGGGTCTGCCTAACCCCATCATACGTTTTCTAAAATCAAAACAAAACAAAATAAAACAAAATTAACGGTATTCAACTATTTATGAAATCAACAAAAGAGATTAAGAATTGGAAAAATACATTATACTAGTAGCAGACCACTTTTATAGGAGATTTGAATGCTAAAAAAACAATAAAATAACAAGAGCCACTTGGAGCTAAAAATAAAAACTTAAATCTTAATTACCAGATACAGTCTGGATAAACTCTATTGTCCTAAAATCCATCAATTACTATTGAATAATTGTGTCTGGACTGCCGTATGTATTCTATCATAATCGGTTGTTGATTAGCCCTCACTCTTGTTATTGGTCCTTTCCAACCGAAACATATATTGAGCCTATTAATCTCATCATTGTTGGTCTTGAGCTCCCTAGGATGTTGGTTCAATTCGGCTGCAAAAACAAAACAAAACCCAAATTCATCACACGAAAGTTAAGCCAAGTGATGACTTATTTGAATGGAATTTAAGCATGACTCATTTGGCCAAAAAAGAAAAAATAGAATATGGATGGTATTTGAATGTGAACGATTTGAAACAATTTGAATGTATTGCATGACATTTTTTATTTGTTAGAATATGGTTCATGGAGCTTACAATGGTCATTCATCCAGTGATAGACAGTCTCAGCCTTCATCTTCACGGGCTCCTTTGATAGGTATATCATTTAACTAATTGGATACTTGATTAGCTGAAATATGCATTCTGAGAATTTCTAACATATTTTTTTACAGATGATATTTCGCTTGAACATGACCCACCTACACCAGTTGATCATACAAGTCAAGAGCCAACACAGGATACAGAGTCTTCTCAGTCTGGCACAAGAAGACTCATTCAAATAGTGTATATCGATAATCAACCATAAGTATTTTGTTTTCACTTATTGCATATCTTATAAATATTGTATATTGATATTTAATGTGTACCAATTCATGTGCAGCATGAGGTTTGAGCCACAAGAAGTAGTACGCGATATTAAAAATTTACTACTTTAACATCTACCATGACCGGTCGCTCAATGGAAAGAGTATCCAAAAGAGGTGATAGATAGATTGTGGTCCTTATTCACGGTATATAGTTGTTTGTCATAGTTAATGTATTTCATATTTAATTTTTTGTTATAGTCATGTCTACTAACTTTCTGAAAATATGTATAGGCTTTGAATTGCTTCACGACTACGATGGAGGAACATGATGCAAGGAAGGTGTGGCAGAAGGTGGTTGCCAATCGATTTGCGGACATGTTGCACAATATGAAGACTGCAGCAAAAAAAACATCTGGCGGAATAGATGATCCACTACAGTGGAAGGGTCATGGCCTTATTACTATTAGGAGAGATTATTGGGAGGGAATGTGCGACAAGTGGACAGATGATGCATTTCGAAACCGCTCAGCAAAGGCTGCACAAAATCGAGCAAAAATGCCCGAAGCCCATTTACACACAGGTGGATCTAGGACTTTTGGGAGCCACCTGAAGAAAATAGTAACTCATCAATATATATTGTCAATTTTAGAAGTATTGTTGCAAACTTGTTAACTAAATCTGTTATCATTTCACTTTGCAGGAAGCAGAAAAAGGAGGCATTGTGTCATACAAGGATGTATTTGTTGAAACACATAAACGTAAGACCACGGGAGAGTTTGTATCAGAGAAGGAGAGAACGACAACGGTATGTATTTATTGTATTAATAATTATTGTAATATACAAGTTATCATAAACATTGTAATTCTTAATTCTTAATGTATATTATAAACATTATTTTGTAGGAGGCATATGAGCAATAGATGATAGAGCGATATGACGATGACTCCACTCAGCATCCATCATTTGATCATGCAACATGGGTGACTGCAGCAGGTGAACCCAAAAAGGGTTGTGTGTTCGGGTTTGGAAGTAATATGAATACCTCACCAGTCGTTGCTTCCTCCAGTCACAGCTCACAGACTTTTTCCGTCAACATCAGCTCCAAGCATCCTATTTTTTTCGGTGATGATGTACGCCAGATCGTTAAGGACACAATGTGTGACTACTTCCATAAAACAATTGTTGACGTTCTCCGAGATGAGTTCAACAGGTTTTTACAGAACAGGGGAACTTCGATTGCAGGTGCCTCTCAGGTATGAAAGTTTCATGTGATATATTGCATGTCATTAGATTTCATATAACTTTGATTGTCTTAACTTAGGTGCATTGGATATAATTTATTTCAGTATATTTTGTTTATCAATACTGACCTTTTATATAATATTTCAGTATATTTAATTTTTTTACTGCCTTAGAGCACATATGAGCAAGATAGAATCACAAAAATAGTTTTTTTACTGCCTTTAGAATACATATGAGCATGATTGAATCACATATAAAGTTTTTTAACTGCCTTAGAACATATATGAGCATGGTAGAATCACATATACATTTTTTTGAGTGCCTTAGAGCACATATGAGCATGATAAAATCACATATACAGTTTTTTGACTGCCTTAGAACACATATGAGCATGATAGAATCACATGTACAATTTTTTTGACTACTATAGAGCACATATGAGCATGATATAATCACATATACAGTTTTTTGCCTGTCTTAGAACACATATGAGCATGATAAAATCATATATACAGTTTTTTGACTGCCTTAGAGCACATATGAGCATGGTAGAATCACATATACAGTTTTTTTGACTGCCTTAGAACACATATGAGCATGATATAATCACATGTACAATTTTTTGCCTACCTTAGAACACATATGAGCATGATAGAATCACATATAAAGTTTTTTGACTGCCTTAGAGCACATATGAGCATGATAGAATCACATATAAAGTTTTTTTGACTGCCTTAGAACACATATGAGCATGATATAATCACATATACAGTTTTTTGTCTGCCTTAGAACACATATGAGCATGATAGAATTACATATACAATTTTTTCATTGCCTTAGAGCACATATGAGCATGGTAGAATCACATATAGAGTTTTTTTGACTGCCTTAGAACACATATGAGCATGATATAATCACATATATAGTTTTTTGACTGCCTTAGAACACATATGAGCATGATAGAATCACATATAAAAATTTTTGACTGCCTTAGAGCACATATGAGCATAATAGAATCACATATACAATTTTGTTGATTGCCTTACAACACATATGAGCATGATATAATCACATATACAGTTTTTTGCCTGCCTTAGAACACATATGAGCATAATAGAATCACATATAAAGTTTTTTTACTGCCTTAGAACACATATGAGCATGGTAGAATCACATATATAGTTTTTTTACTGCCTTAGAGCACATATGAGCATGGTAGAATCACATATAAAGTTTTTTTACTGCCTTTAGAACACATATGAGCATGATTGAATCACATATAAAGTTTTTTTACTGCCTTAAAACACATATGAGCATGGTAGAATCACATATACATTTTTTTGACTGCCTTAGAGCATATATGAGCATGATTGAATCACATATAAGTTTTTTTACTGCCTTAAAAACACATATGAGCATGATAGAATCACATATACAGTTTTTTTACTGCCTTAGAACACATATGAGCATGATAAAATCACATATACAATTTTTTTACTGCCTTAGAACACATATGAGGATGATAGAATCATACATAGAGTATAATTTATTTCAATATATTTTGTTTATCAATACTCACCTTTCTTCTCTTATGTAGGTTGCTAGCGATAATTAGAGTAGTGGAGCTGAAGGGACAGATCAAGACAATGAATAAGAGAACACACAAAATCTTGGTGATGATTAGATTCATGTGTTGAATTTGTTCTACCTTCTTTTTGTTTCAAAAATGTAAATGTTGAATTGTAAATAATTAGAACTTGCGAATTTTACAGTGGATTGATTAATTGTTTTAGTTTCCTTTTATATGTATTTTGATGTGTACTTTGTTTTTTATTCACAGAAAATATAAATTGTACAGGAAATATAAATTATATCACGAATTTTTTTTTCTCGATATTTAATTTTCAAATATTTTTTTTTATTTTTTCTTGTTTACGACGGATTAGCGACAGATATATCCATCGCAAATTACTATTAGCGTTGAATGTAGTGATGGATTAGCGACTACTATAAATTTGTTGCAACAACAAAATCGCCTTATAGTAACGACGACCTTGCAACGGATGTTGGCAATCGTTATTCCATCGCAACTTAGCGATGAAACTGGCGACAGATAGATTTTGTCACTACTTAGTGATCGAATGGGCAACAAATATATTCCGTCGCTAATTAGCATCAAAAAATTTGCGATGGAAGCTATCCGTCTCTAATCCGACATTGATCCATCGCTAAACTCTGTAGCGTCGGATTAGCGATGGATTTAGGTCGTCGCTAATCCACAGGTTTCTTGTAGTGCAAGAGATTTCAATTAAAGAGACAACATTATCAATATAATTCCTGGGACCAAAGAAGACTCAGATCATCTCCGAGTTGAAAGAGCATGTGATGTGTCCTTCCAGAGAAAATCAGAACATTACCGAGTTGAAGGTTGATGTGATGAAATTTTTGCCAAATCTCAAGAAAACTCATTCTCTATGTCTCAAAAGAGTTCAAAAAAATCATCATGGGTAAACCCCAGATATCAAATCGCAAAAACTACCAAGGATCTTCTTTACTTATGTGAAATTCTTTTATTAATATCCTTTTCACAAATTGCTTTTATGAAACTAAGAACAAGTTTCCTTTCTTTCCATATCAAGGAAATGGATAGCATCCTTGAAGAAACTCAACAACAATAAATTTGATTTTGATTCTGGATTCTACAGAGTGAGCCCGGATGAAGGTCATACTCTAGGTAGAAGAGGGAATATATTTTAAGCAAATGTGCTTGCATTTAAATTATGTTGAATCAACTGGAATTTTTATCTAATTGGCAATATTTTTAAGCTATCCTGATATGAAGCAAAAGCTCGATGTCTATCTTGACACATTCTAGTGTGACCTTATGCCTTCTTAAGAGAGTAGTTTTATTCGTCTTTCACGTTGTTGAAAAATGCACCTCACTTTTCTCTGAAAGGATAGCCTTTGTCGTCTTTCGGGTTGTTGAAAGATTCACCTCATTTTTTTTTAAAAGGATAGCCTTTATTGTCTTTCGCGTTGTCGAAAGATTCACCTCACCTTTTCTCTGAAAGCATAGGCTTTTTCATCTTTTGTGTTGTTAAAAGATTCACCCCACTTTTCTCAGAAAGGATAGCCTTTATCAACTTTCGCGTTATCGAAAGATTTGCCTCACCTTTTCTCCAAAAGGATAGTTTTTGTCATCTTTCGTGTTGTTGAAAGATTTGCCCCACTTTTCTTTGAAAGGATAGCCTTTATCATCTTTCGCATCGTCAAAAGATTCGCCTCACCTTTTCTCTGAAAGGATAACCTTTGTCGTATTTCGCATTGTTGAAGGATTTGCCCCACTTTTTTCTGAAAGGATAGCCTTTGTCGCCTTTCGCATTATTGAAAGATTCACCCCACTTTTCTTTGAAATCATAGCCTTTATCGTCTTTTGCATTATTGAAAGATTCATCCCACTTTCTCCAAAAGGATAGCCTTTATCATCTTTTGTGTTGTCAAAAGATTTGCCTCACCTTTTCTTTGAAAGAATAGCCTTTGTCATCTTTTGCGTTGTTGAAAGATTCGCCTCACTTTTCTCTGAAAGGATAGCCTTTGTCGTCTTTCACATTGTCGAAAGATTTGCCTCATTTTTTCTGTGAAAGGATAGCCTTTGTCATCTTTCGCGTTGTTGAAAGATTCGCCCCACTTTTCTCTGAAAGGATAGCCTTTGTCGTTTTTCACGTTTTTGAAAGATTCACTTCAATTTCTCCAAAAGGATAGCCTTTGTCGTCTTTCACATTGTTGAAAGATTCGCCTCACTTTTCTCTGATAGCCTTTGTTGTCTTTCACATTGTTCAAAGATTCACCCCACTTTTCTCTAAAAGGATAGCCTTTGTCGTCTTTCGCATTGTTGAAAGATTCGCCTCACTTTTCTCTAAAAGCCTTTGTTGACTTTCGCGTTGTCGAAAGATTTGCCTCACCTTTTCTCTGAAAGGATAGTCTTTGTCGTCTTTAGAAATGTCGAAAGATTTGCCTCACTCCTCTCTGAAAGGATAGCCTTAGTCGTCTTTCGCATTGTCAAAAGATTTGTCTCACTTCTCTCCTCTGGATTTCCTTATCCGTCATTCGCGTTGTCAAAAGATTGCCTTATTCATCTTTCGCGTTGTCGAAAGAATTGCCTTATTCATCTTTTGCATTGTCGAAAGAATTGCCTCACATCGTCTTATTCGTCTTTTGTATTTTCAAAATAATCACCCTTGCCCCTCTTTGAGAGAGTTACCTTATTCATCTTTTGCACTAACGAAAAGTTTGCCTTATACTTTTTTGAATAAATTGCCTTATTTGTCTTCCGAATGGCCTCCTGCAATTTCATTTCCTTCCTTTTGCAAACCCCTCCAGATTTATTGTGCAAAATCCGAAGGTTCCATCATGGTTTCTCCTTTCGAGGATTCTATCTTTTTCCGTTCAGGGTAAGGGTTAAACTTGAATTATTTTTGTGAAAGGTCATCTGTTTTAAAAGACATTCAGTCTCAGCAATGAGACGCCCAAGATCAATCTCTTTTCAAGCTATAGGGAACCCCATTTTCTTCCTTTTACAAAACCCTCTTTGATTTATTGTGCAAAATTTGAAGGTTTCATCATGGTTTCTCCTTTCGAGAATTTTGTGTCCCCTTCAGGTTAAGGATCAAACCTACGACTCGTTCTTTAACAAGGTATTTTTCATCTCATCCAGGTTAAGGGCTAAGCCTGAGCCTCATTCCGATGAGGTGAATTTTCTTCTTCATTCTTTATCCCATATCTTCGACTATCATCTAAGCTAATTCTTTCATACCCAGTCAGGTTCTCCAAACTGGGGCATTTTTATAGTCCAAATTTGGTGTGTTTTTTTGTGCCACTAAGCTCTACTTTCAACCGGCTTAATAGCAAAGAGCGGCATCTATAAACACCCCAAATTTTTGTCGTTCATTTCCAGACACCCCCTGCCATATATGTCAAACTTGTAGGTCAATGTAGGAGTCTAACCCTAGGTCTATCCCCTTCTAGGTATCATTTCACCCTTATTCTGTCAATAAATTTTTCATTTTACCCCTAGGTCACCTTAGATCCTTGACAGCCAGAGTTTACCAAGCTCATTTTTAAGTTCAGAACAGTTAGAATGTCAGTCATTTCTAGCTCACTAGAGTTCACGATAGGCAGATAAAATTCATTTCTAACAATTCCTACCAAAATGAGTTCATTTTTAACCTGAATCCCAATCAATTATTCCTGGGTCAGTCAAATCCATTCAACCTTATACCCTTGAGTCTAACCTGAGCTCACCAAGAGTTCAAGTAGCGTAGTTCTAGTTGAAATCCATTTCCCACAGTCTAGAAGTTCATTTTAGCCCATTCCAGCTCATTTCAGCTAAAATTGAACTAAGTCTGGTATGTTGAACTAGTGTTTGAGCTTCAGTTTTAGTGCATCTTGATCCCTTGAAATCGTTGTTGATAGATTCATTATGCTAAACACCCAAAAAAGATCGAGATTCGATTGTTCGATGGTCAAATCCCTCTTTTATTGGCTATATCAAATCTCAACCATGCTTTCCTTGATTTTTTTATTTTATTTCATCATATTAATGCTTATTTCATGTGTTCAAACATCAAATCCAAATTCATGATGTTATTTGCAAGTTTTTTTTATTATTTTCCATGATTAGATTAGGGTTTTCATGCTTTATCGATAAACTGTGTATCTCGATCTTGGGCATGCGGGAACCACATTATTTTATGTCTGTTTTTCTGTCATAAAATTCTGATTTTTTTAGGGTGAAACTGTGAATATATCAGTGATTTCTTATAAAACAATCGGATTATTTTGGGTTCTAAAACCTTGTCAAAAAAAATAGAAAACCAAACTATGCTTTTAAAACTGTGAAATTGCTATGTGGATTCAGGAACGACTTGTCAAGGTGATATCTCCCTCGTTGAAGATTCGATCGATGATCCATAAGTTTCAGTGTCTTTGCTATGATGTCTAGTATTTTATGTAAAAATTTTCAGTTTTTATAAATCTATTTGATATTTTTCCTGTCAAAAACCAGAATCAGTTTTTCAGAGATCATTATGCATTGTCTAAATCCTAGATCGATTTGTGTGGATTGTATCTCAATCACCAGAGATTTGATCGATGATCTTTAAAAAGGAGTATTTTAATCTGTGTATCTACTATCATCTGGGAAAAATTTATAATTTTTAAATATGATTTGCTATATGTAACTATACCTGAAACCGGATGTATTTATTTTAATTCGTTATTTATTTGTTGGAATCAAGCATATATTGTCGAAGCTATATCTTCCTAACCGAAGATGATTTATCCAATCTGTAAAAAAGAAAATCCTTGTTTTTTGTCTAGTTTCTCTTTGTTATTTTTTATAAATTTCTATATTAATTTAAAACCTGATTCTGGTCTGACACTGTGACAGATATGTGCCTGCGGGCAAAATCATGTATTTTAGGGTTTTATTCAATTTTTATATTAAAATAATATCAAAAATATATTTTTTTGAATGCAGTTTAATTTTAAGGTTTTCAAAACAATCCATATTGATTTTTATAGAATTTTGAATTCATTTGATATATTATTTGATTAAATCTTGAAAATAGGGTGCCCAAGGAGTCCCGATTTGAGTAAAACACTGGCGAAAATCACTATTTTTGTGATATTTCAAATTTTTTATAAAAAGTTTTATATTTTTAGGGTTTGATCATATTTATAATCATTTGTAGGCATCACACTCGATTTGGTGTTTATTTGAATCCATTTGAGCCCTAAATCCAAAGTTTAAGAAAAAACTTTTCTGAAAACCCTAATTTCAAGGCCATATTCTTGTTTTTAGGGGCATTTTTACCAAAATTCTAAATTTTAAAGTTGTTTATTTTTATTATTTCTTCATATTTACATCATCTTTTATTATTTTTATTTTAGGAAAATATGAAAAAAGCTTATATCTTATTAAATCCCTCAATTTCAGATATTGTTGGATAAATCCAAGAAAAGCTGACATACTTTCATTAACAAGTTTGCTAATTTTGAAGAGATATTCAAGATTGTATTTCATTCTATTTTTCTTTATTTCAATTCAATTAGTGATGTAAATAAAATATAAATTTGGAATAAGAATTTACTTTTTCTGCTTAGAATAGGACTGCATTGCATATAGTTTATTTCTTTCAATAATGTCAATGTGATGGATGATGATTCATATGCATATTCAAATTCACCATGGTCTACACGAATGGCATGTGCACTAGCTTCTAAGGAGTTGATAAACTTGATGGATTTCGTATTTATGGCCATAGTTAGAATACGAACAAAACCCATATTTATCATCCTTTTCTAAGCCACAAATGGCCTACACTCTTAGGCATCTTAAAAAATCATTGCATATTTTCAAAACTTTTCTAAATATTTTTCCTCTTTAGAATCAAATGAATTATATTCAATACATATTTGTGGCCATAGTCAGGGATATGTAGAGAATGTACTTCATCTAAGTTCTATTCTTTTTATCAATGTTTCTCCTCAAATTCTTCAGAAAAATATTTTTCTCAAATAGCATTCATGCATCACTTAGGTTTAGATTGCATCATGAAAATATTTCATAGGGCCACACGCCCCTTCTTCTAATTTACTTCACCAATTCATCTCAGAGAAATCGATTTTCTCAAAATTTGCCCAGGTTTCCTTCATAAATCAATTTTCACAACATATCAAGATTTCTTCAAAAATCGATTTTTTTTTCTTCAGAAATGTTCTCTCAACATGGTTTACGATTTTCAAGGTGTCCCCTTTTCTAAATATTTTAAAGTATTTCAAGAATACATCATGTTTTTCAAGTCAAAATCTTTCTAAGTCATAGCACATGCCTGATTCTTTGTGCATTTAGGAATAGAACATCAATTTAGACAAGTTGAGAAAAGCAAAGTACATGATTGATCCTTGGTTCGATTATCCCTGGTTATAGTGCCAAGAACGGTTGAACCTCGTACTGGCAGGCGAGTCTCATTCCTCAGAATTTTCTCGCAATTTTAAAACAAATGCGAGTTATTTTCAAAGTCTTTTTCAAAGGTCAGTTTGACTTGCAAAAGTAAAATTTTGCAATGATAACAAGTTTGACGACCGTGATGGAACCTTTCCTCGTTTGATCTGTCTTGTGCTTTGCTCTATTCAACTTATCAAAATCGTGTTTTACAATGTCAGCTTTATATCTTGTGAACCTAGTAGCCTAGAATCGAACTCTGTTGACATGGATTGCATGTAGACTTAGGCATGGTTTGGTAGAACCGATTGAGGAGGCATTATTCATGCTCATTTAGACTTAGGTCTCGTACAATCCTCCTTAATATAGGATCTGATTGAAAACAATGGTTGCTTCTTATAAGTTTTTCAAAACTCTACTTTTTTAGGTCGTTAGAGCCTTCTCTTTTCTTGCATGTTGATCATATTTCAAAAACAACCCCACCTACTTTTACTTGGCCACCACGTTGTTGGGCTTTCTTTCAGAACCATAGTTCGAGACAAAGCCTCACAATTGGGCCACCTATTTGGGTTGATCCCCCCTTACCACATACCGAGGGCCATAGTTTAAAGTATATCGGCAGACGCTCAAGGATGTTGGAAAATATGAGCTTAGAACTGGAGAAAATCTTTTTATGCTACGTACATCGAGCTTCGGCTCGAGTATATCGGCATAGCATGATTGAACACAGATGATCTGAGCCTTAGAGTTTAGGTTAGGATCCTACAGCTATTTCAAAACTTGTGCATCTAGAGTCAGCTTTTTAGGGAATGTTATATGGACATACTTGACTGTGCAGGATGTGATTGAATGCATTTTTAGTTATTTCTCTTTATTCTATTTATTTCCTTATATTTTTTCATAATCTTTCTGAAAATACTAATTTTAAATTACGCTATTTTCCATTTATTTTCATTACCTAACATTCCCTTTTATTTTCACAAAACCCTAAACGATTTTTCAGAAAAATCCTTTGTTTTCCTTCAAAACTCCAGGCAATTTTTCGTCCTTCCTTTCCTTTGCATCTTGAATTTTCAGCTTTATTTTGATCTTGCCTGCTATTTTTCTTACGAAAAATCATATGTTTTTCTCATGGATTTCAATCCTGCTTTTAAAATATCTTCACCTTATTATCTAGTGAATTCCATGATCATGGCAGTGAAAAATTATCCGCCCATCTTCCCTTATGGTTTACCTTAGTTGCGCACTTTCTTCATCGAAGTAACAATGCAATTGTCGTAATTTTAGCGACGACCCAATCCCTAGTAATAGGATATCCTTTCAGAAATGCCAATCTGATCTCCTCAGATTTTCCTCTTCTCATTTTCATTCAAATTATTGCCCTCAAAACTTTTTTCCCCATCCTGATCGAGCTTTTTCTCGATCATTCAAGAAACTGACATTGCCAATGCTTTCTTGTTTCTCATCTTGCTTTTGTCATTTTGAAGGGATGATGTAATCTCTTTTTTCTTTCCTTGATTTATCATTCTTCCTCCAATGCATCAATAAAGTTATCGATTTTCTTCATAACTTGGTGCCATCTTTTATATTTGTCCTTCTTTATAAAATGACTTTTTGTAAGGAGTAACCTCTTTTAGAGTGCCTCCCAAATCAATCAAGAAGTTTGTTACCTTGTTACCTTCAGAGAACATTTGTCAAGTACCAATTATTTATCCTTTTGTTCAATGTTTTACTCCCTAGTCACACTAAGGCATTTTTTGAAAATTTGTCTTTACTTCAAAACATCATGTATGCAGGCAAGACCAAACAAAATCTTTCATCATTCATTTGCATCTATTTACATTCATTTGCATCTATTTGCATTCTTTTGCATCTATTTGTGTTTATTCCAATTCATTTGCATTCATTTGCATCTATTTGCATTCATTTGCATTTTGTATTTATTTGCATTCATGTGCATCCATTTGCATCAAATTTATTACTCATTCAGGATAAAGGATAATCCTGAGACCCTGGCAGTTGTCCAAGTCGTCACAAGGGCGAAGATTGAAAATCTCCCATTACAATCAACAAGCATTTTTCAAAACACTAATCTTTTTCAAACTCGACCTTCGGGTCGAGTCTTTTATCAAAATCATTTCTGTTGGTCTTGCCAAAATCAACCTTTGAGTTAAACCTATTCTCTAAATCCAGTTTTACTGGTCGAATTCTCTAAATCCAATTTTATTGATCAACATTTCTGAACCCAGTCCACACTGGTCTAGTTTTCCTTCGAAGATTCGGGTTTCGACTCAAATTTTCCAATCGCCTCTATGATTCGAGTTCCGACTCAATTTTTTTTTCCTTTAATTGGTCTAGTTTTTCCTTCAGAGATTCGAGTTCTGACTTGAATTTTTTCCCCTTAAAACTTGAATTGGTTTAATTTTTCTTTGGGATTCGAGTTCTGACTCAAATCTTCTTTCCTTAAAACTTGAATTGGTTTAATTTTCCTTTAGGATTCGAGTTCTGACTTGAATTTTCTTTCTTTTAAATTCTAATTGGTATAGTTTTTACTCTAGGATTCGATTACTGACTCAAATTTTCTTTCCTTGAAAACCTAATTGGTTTAGTTATTCCTTCTGGATTCGAGTTCCAACTCAAATTTTCTTTCCTTAAAAATTGAATTGGTTTAATTTTTCCTTCAAAGATTTGAGTTCCGACTCAAACTTTCCAGTTCTTCTTTAGAGATCCAAGTTTTGACTCAAATTTTCTTCTCAAAATTCAACTTTTGAGTTAATCTTTTACCGAGTCTTTTCAGGATTCAATCTTTAGTCATGGACCTGTCAGTCAAACATCAAGTAATTTATTTCACCAAGGATTTCAAGAATATTTTGTCAATTTGTTATAAAAAAAGTTATTGATTTCAAAGCCTTTATAGTACAAAGAATTACCTCATATTGCATTCAATATTCCTTCTAAAAGGACAAAGTTTTTGCAAAGAAAGAAGGAAATTCAAACTCTTTTCTGTTGGTCAACCAAAAGAATGAAGAAAAATCCTTGATATGATCGGCAAAAAAAAAAAATCAACGATGTTGAAAATCCATAAATGAACTGATATTGATCATAGCCATAGCACATTTTTAAAGACTATTCTTCTGGTAATAAGGCAGTGGAAATATCCTGGGCGATAAAAAGAATTCACTCAATCTCAATATCTCTCCAAATTGTTCAAGCTGCAATTAACTATCTGCAAAAGGGATCTCTTAATCATCATCAAGTTGAATATTGGTGGATGAGTCAGACCCCTGGGGCCAAAGGAGACTCGGATCACATCCAAATTGAAGGAGTATGTGATGTGTCCTCCTAGGAAAACTTTAAATCATCGCCAAGTTGAAGGCTGATGCGATGAATCCCCCGCCAATCTCTAAAAGATATTTAATCACTATTATTATAAAGAGATTTTCAATCCAAGGAGACAATTCTATCAATATAATTCGTGGGACTAAAGAAGACATAGATCATCTCTAAGTTGAAGAAGTATGTGACGTGCCCTTTCAAGAAAAATCAAAACATCGCTAAGTTGAAGGTTGATGCGATGAAATTCTCGCCCAATCCCAAGAGAGCTTACTTTTCATGTCTCAAAGAGTTTAAAAGATTACCAAGAGATTTCAATTAAAGAGACAACATTATCAATATAATTCTTGGGACCAAAGAAGATTCAGATCATCTCCGAGTTGAAAGAGCATGTGATGTGTCCTTCCAAAGAAAATCAAAACATTATCGAGTTAAAGGTTGATATGATGAAATTCTTGCCAAATCTCAGGAAAACTCATTTTCTATGTCTCAAAAGAGTGCAAAAAGATCATCATGGGTAAACCCCGGATATCAAACAGCAAAAACTGCCAAGGATCTTCTTTATTTATGTAAAATTCTTTTATTAATATCCTTTTCACAAATTGCTTTTATGAAACTAAGAACAAGTTTCCTTTCTTTTCATATCAAGGAAATGGATAGCATCCATGAACAAACTCAACAAAAATAAATTTGATTTTGATTTTGGATTCTACAGAGTGAGCCCACTTGGAGGTCATACTCTAGGTAGAAGAGGGAATATATTTTAAACAAATGTGCCTACATTTCAATTATGTTGAATCAACTGCAATTTTTATCTTATTGACAATATTTTCATGCTATCTTGATATGAAGCAAAAGCTTGATGTCCATCTTGACACATTCTGGCATCATCTTTCACGTTGTTGAAAGATTCACGTCACTTTTCTCTGAAAGGATAGCCTTTGTCATCTTTCGCGTTGTTGAAAGATTCACCTCACTTTTCTTCAAAAGGATAGTCGTTATCATCTTTCGCGTTGTCGAAAGATTCACCTCATATTTTCTTTGAAAGGATAGCCTTTGTCATCTTTTATGTTGTTGAAAGATTCACCTCACTTTTCTCTGAAAGGATAGCCTTTATCGTCTTTCGCGTTGTCGAAAGATTTGCCTCACATTTTCTTCGAAAGGATAGCCTTTGTCATCTTTCACGTTGTTGAAAGATTTGCCCCACTTTTCTCTAAAAGGATAGCCTTTATTGTCTTTCGCATTGTCAAAAGATTTGCTTTGCCTTTTTCTTCGTAAGGATAACCTTTGTCGTCTTTCACATTGTTGAAAGATTTGTCTCACTTTTCTCTCAAAGGATAGCCTTTGTCGTCTTTCGCATTGTTGAAAGATTCACACTACTTTTCTTTGAAAGGATAGCCTTTATCGTCTTTCGCATTGTTGAAAGATTCACCCCACTTTTCTCCAAAAGGATAGCCTTTATCATCTTTCGTGTTGTTGAAAGATTCACCACAAACTTTTCTCCGAAAGGATAGCCATTGTCATCTTTTGCGTTGTTGAAAGATGCACCTCACTTTTCTCCAAAAGGATAGCCTTTGTAATCTTTCGTGTTGTTGAAAGATTCACCCCACTTTTCTCTGAAAGGATAGCATTTGTCGTCTTTCGCGTTGTTGAAAGATTTACCCGACTTTTCTCTAAAAACATAATCGTCTTTCGCATTGTTAAAAGATTTGCCTCACTTTTCTCTGATAGCTTTTGTCGTCTTTCGCATTGTTGAAAGATTCGCCTCACTTTTATCTGATAGCCTTTATCGTCTTTCACATTGTTGAAAGATTTGCCTCACCTTTTCTCCGAAAGGATAGTCTTTGTCGTCTTTAGCAATGTCGAAAGATTTGCCTCACTCCTCTCTGAAAGGATAGCCTTAGTCGTCTTTCGCATTGTCAAAAGATTTGCCTCACTTCTCTCCTCTGGATTTTCTTATCCGTCATTCGCGTTGTCGAATGAATTGCCTTATTCAACTTTCGCATTGTCGAAAGAATTGCCTTATTCGTCTTTTGCATTATCGAAAAAATTGCCTCACATCGTCTTATTTGTCTTTTGTATTGTAAAAATAATCACCCTTGCCCCTCTTTAAGAGAGTTACCTTATTCATCTTTTGCAGTAACGAAAAGTTTGCCTTATACTTTTTTGAATAAATTGCCTTATTTGTCTTCCGAATGGCCTCCTGCAATTTTATTTCCTTCCTTTTGCAAACCCCTCTCAGATTTATTGTGCAAAATTCGAAGGTTATATCATGGTTTCTCCTTTTGAGGATTCTATCTTTTTCCGTTCAGGGTAAGGGTTAAACTTGAATTATTTTTGTGAAAGGTCATCTCTTTTAAAAGTCATTCAGTCTCAGCAATGAGACGCCCAAGATCAATCTCTTTTCAAGCTTGAGGGAACCTCATTTTCTTCCTTTTGCAAAACCCTCTCAGATTTAATGTGCAAAATTCGAAGGTTTCATCATGGTTTCTCCTTTCGAGAATTTTGTGTTCCCTTCAGATTAACGGTCAAACCTGAGCCTCGTTCTTCCATGAGGTATTTTTCATCCCATTCAGGTTAAGGGCTAAGCCTGAGCCTCATGCTGATGAGGTGAATTTTATTCTTCATTCTTCATCCCATATCATCCACTATCATTCGAGCTAGTTCTTTCATACCCAGTCAGGTTCTCCAAACTGGGGCATTTTTATAGTCCAAATTTGGTGTGTTTTTCTTTGCCACTAAGTTTGAATTTCAACCGACTTAGTAACAAAGAGGGGTATCTGTAAACACCTCAAATTTTTCTCGTTTATTTCCAGACACCCCTGCCATAGATGCCAAACCTGTAGGTCAGTATAGGAGTCTAACCCTAGGTTTGTTCCCTTCTAGGTGTCATTTTACCCTCCATTTTATCAGTAAAATTCCCATTTTACCCCTAGGTCACCTTAGATCCTTGGCAATCAGAGTCGACCAAGCTCATTTTTAAGCTCAGAACAGTTAAAATGCTAGTCATTTCTAACTCACCAGAGCTCACGATGAGCAGATCATGTTCATTTCTGACCATTCCTGCCAAATGGGTTCATTTTTTGAGAAATGAGTTCATGTCTAACCTGAATCTCAGTCAATTATTCTCAAGGCATTCAAATCCAATTGACCCTATTCCTTTGAGTCTAATCTGAGCTCACCAAGAGTTCAAGTAGTGCGGTTCCAGTTCAAATCCATTTCTCACGTCTAGGAGTCCATTTTAACTCATTCCAGCTCATTTCAGCTGAAATTAAGCTAAGTCTCTCAGTTGAGCTAGTGTTTGAGCTTCAGTTTTAGTGCATCTCAGTATACTGATCTTTGTTCTAGCTCAAACTCAGTTCTTGTTTGTAACTCACTTCACTCCAGTGATCATTTCTCACCATTTCTTTAAGAAATGATATCATTTTTTGATTGTTCAGTCTAGGAGTTTAGTTGAGCCAGTGTCTTGTCAGTTCATTTGAGTTCTAAAACCCTAGAACTCAGTTCATTCCAATTCAAACCAGTTAAAACCCCAGTTTTTAGTGTCACTCTTGGCCCTACAGGAACAAAAACCATTTCCTGAATCATTTTGTTCATTTTTATCAATTTTATCACTTTTTAAACTGGTACAACTGTTGATCGGGGTCCAATACCTAAAATCCTTTATCCAGGGTTTGCATTTCACATGACATTCCATGTCATATCTCATCATTTCATATCATTTCATTGCATTTCATCTCAATTTCGAGATCCAACACTCTGGTTATTCTAAACATCTATTTCAGATTCGATTTTAAAACATTTTCTTCGAAAGCATTTTCAAAAATCTAGGTTTTTAAATTGACATTTGTCATTTGGCTAACCCCCAAAGCTTCATTTCAAAAGCATTTCTTCAGAAAAACAATCTGGATCTATTTCAAACCAATTTTCAATCTATTTTAAACCTCAGATGAGACCCATCCAGGTGGTGTCACTCCTGAATTAATGATTTCTTTCAAAATTTACATAATTCTAATTATTTTAGAATTCTAGTTGAACTAGGACTCTGTCATTTTACATTTTAAGCCCTTTCAATCTTTCATTTATTAATTCTGAGTTGGAAGTGGGTCCATACCTTGCTTACTCCCCTTATTTGGTCTTTTTCTCAGAGTTTCAGTCGAATTAGGACTCTGCCCCAGAATCCTAATCGAATCAGGACTCTATCCTAATTTCATTTTTTCACTTATTTTCAAAAGTTTTTTTTAAAATCTCGTCATTTGCTTCTCAGAAAATCAAAAATTCTTGGAGTTCTGGTCGAATTAGGACTCTTCCGTAGAGTTCTAGTCAGATCAGGACTTTGATCCTAACTTCAATTTCTATCTTATTTTCACCTGTTTTCTAAAACACTCATTTGTTTTCTAGAAAACCTTAAATTTTAAGAGTTTTAGTCGAATTAGGATTTTTTTCAAAGTCCCAGTTGGATCAGGACTCTAATTTTAATTTCAGTTTTCACCTTATTTTCATCTGTTTTGCAAAAAAGCTTCTAAAACCTCCTTGTTTGTTCAAAATTCCGAGAGTTTTAGTCGAATTAGGACTCTATTCCAGAGTCTCAGTTCGATCAGGACTCTATTTTTTATTTCAGTTTTCATCTTGTTTTTACCGGTTTTCGCCAAAAGCACTCAAAATCTTCTTGTCTGTTTTTAGAAAAATCAATTTTTTTAGAGCTTTAGTCGAATTAGGACTCTGTCTCAGAGTCCTGATCGAATCAAGACTCAGTTCTGATTTTTGTTTTAACTCCCATTTTTACTTGTTTTTAAAACCTTTTCAAAAAAAATCCAATTTTGTAGAGTTTTAGTCAACTTAGGACTTTATTTCAAGAGTTTCAGTTGGATTAGGACTCTAACCCTGACTTCATTCTTGAGAGAATCTTTCAAAAATTTCTTCATTTACCCTTCAAACAATCAAAATTTAAAATTTCAGGACTTCGTTGTAGAGTTTCAAAATTTTAAGACTCTACCCTAGAGTTTCAATCGGTCCATAACTCTACTATGATTTCCTCCTCTTACTTTTATCTCACTTATTTTTCGAAAACATATTTAGTTCTATGAGTTTTGAAATTTTGGGACTCTATCCTAGTGTCCCAGTTGATTAGGACTCTGACCCTAGTTTCGTATTTTGTTCATTTTAACCAAATTCTAAAAAGATCTTTCAAAACCTCTTTGTTTTCTTTCAAAAAACCTAAATTTCAAGAGTTTCAACATTTTAGGACTCTGTTTCAGAGTTTGAGTCAATCTAGGACTCTGTTTTCGAAACTTATGATTCTCATCCGATGATTTCAACTCTGTTTAAAAAACCCTTTCAGTCTTTATTTTAACTTTTTCAAAACCCTGGTGTGGGGCCCACACAGCTGGCGCCACATCTGGAAGAGTCTCAATCCATTTAGGACTCTGATTGATTTAGAAACTCGGTTTTATTTTCAAATTTTCTTTTAAAAACTCTCCTTCTTAAAACCCTTTATTTCAAAAACTTGATTTTCAAATCAATTTTCAACTTTTTCTTAAGCGGGGCCCACCTTGTAGGGGTGCAAAACCCTAATCTTCAATTTCATTTCATTTTATATCTTTCATATTTCAAAAATACAAAAATATATTAGTTATTTTAGGTGTCCTTTTAAGGTTTTTGAAAAAAATCATTTTAACCCCTTTGTTTTTAAAGTTTTAAAATCGTTTTCTGAAAAAAACAAGTGGGGCCTACTTAAGTGGCACCACATTTGAAGGAATTTTGGTTAGCTTAGGGTTAGCCAGTGTCCTAATTAGGTTAGAAGTTTGAAAGTCTAATTGATTTTAAAATTCCATTTGATTTTAAAACTTTAAATTTGTTTTAACTCTTTTTTTAGGGTTTTAAAAAAACCAAATGTGCGCCCACAGGGGGTGACGCCACATTTGAGATTTATTTTAAAAAACTAGGACTTAATTAGGATAGTAATTAGAGCTTTAATTATGTTAGGAGTCTTTAGAAAAAATCGTTCTCCCCGTGTAGCTTATCAAAAATAATTAAAAAGAGCCCAAAAAATCCAAACTCTTCCTAAACAAATCCAAAAAAATTCTATAAATAGGGGCACCTAAAGGGGGTCAACCCATGTTTTTCACCCTCTCTCCCTCTCCAAAATTCGTGATCCTCTCCTATAGCAGCCTTCCTCTATTGCAGCAGCCCCAAGGCAAGTTTTATTTATTTTATTTTTTTATTATTTTTATTATTTGTTTTTTAGTATTTTCACCATAGCTGCCCCTCTATGCATGATCTTTATCATTTTTTTTCATTCAAGAACCGTGTAAATGATCCAAGAAAGTGATCTACAGATCACCCATGATCATATAAACATTTTTT